>NW_027252333.1:0-26872 GCF_044704955.1 Pristiophorus japonicus | reverse complement strand
CCGGGGCACCCCGGGAACACGGCACCCCGGGGACCCCCCCCCACCCTGGGGCCCGGGGCACCCCGGGAACACGGCACCCTGGGCCCCCCCCCCACCCTGGGGCCCGGGGCACCCCGGGAACACGGCACCCTGGGGCCCCCCACCCCGGGGAGCGACTGTTGAGTCAGCCCAGCCCCGGGAGCCATGTTACCGGCTGATGTAAACACCAGGAGCCGTTGTCTCAGTGCCCAGCCCTGCCCTTTTGCACAGAGCCGCCCCGGGGGGGAGGGCCGGGCCCGGGCCCAGTGTTTGTGATTGAAGGCATCACCTGGAGACCTGACCGGCACAGCAAGATCCCCCCCCCCCACACACACACACCGCCGGCACAGCAAGATCCCACCCCCCCCCCCCCCACACACACACACCGCCGGCACAGCAAGATCCCACCCCCCCCCCCCCCCACACACACACACCGCCGGCACAGCAAGATCCCCCACCCCACACACACACACCGCTGGCACAGCAAGATCCCACCCCCCCCCCCACACACACACACACCGCCGGCACAGCAAGATCCCCCCCCCCCACACACACACCGCTGGCACAGCAAGATCCCACACACCCCCCACACACACACCGCCGGCACAGCAAGATCCCCCCCCACACACACACACCACTGGCACAGCAAGATCCCACACACACACACCGCTGGCACAGCAAGATCCCCCCACACACACACACCGCTGGCACAGCAAGATCCCACACACCCCCCACACACACACACCACTGGCACAGCAAGATCCCACACACCCTGCGCCGGCACAACAAGATCCCCCCCACACACACACACCGCTGGCACAGCAAGATCCCCCCCCACACACACACCGCTGGCACAGCAAGATCCCCCCTCCACACACACACCGCTGGCACAGCAAGATCCCCCCTCCACACACACACCGCTGGCACAGCAAGATCCCCCCCACACACACACACCGCTGGCACAGCAAGATCCCACACACCCCGCCACGGCACAGCAAGATCCCCCCACACACACACACCGCTGGCACAGCAAGATCCCCCCCCACACACACACCGCTGGCACAGCAAGATCCCCCCCCCCCACACACACACACACACTGCTGGCACAGCAAGATCCCCCCCCACACACACACCGCTGGCACAGCAAGATCCCCCCCCACACACACACACCGCTGGCACAGCAAGATCCCACACACCCCGCACCGGCACAGCAAGACCCCCCCCCACACACACACCGCTGGCACAGCAAGATCCCACACACCCCGCCACGGCACAGCAAGATCCCACACACCCCCACACACACACCGCTGGCACAGCAAGATCCCACACACACCGCTGGCACAGCAAGATCCCACACACACCGCTGGCACAGCAAGATCCCCCCCCACACACACACCGCTGGCACAGCAAGATCCCACACACCCCGCGCCGGCACAGCAAGATTCCCCCCCACACACACACACCGCTGGCACAGCAAGATCCCACTCACCCCGCGCCGGCACAGCAAGATCCCCCCCACACACACACACCGCTGGCACAGCAAGATCCCACACACCCCGCGACGGCCCGGCAAGATCCCCCCCCCACACACACACACCGCCGGCACAGCAAGATCCCACACACCCCGCCACGGCACAGCAAGATCCCACACACCGCGCCGGCACAGCCTTTGTCTGCAAAATAAATGCAGCCTCCGCATGGTTAGCATTAAATTCAGCAAAACAAGCTGAGTTATTGGGCACCCGGGGGAGGGAGGGAAGGAGAGAGAGAGTGGGCCTGCGATATCAACATTCACTCCAACTCGGAACTGCAGCAGGCGCCCACACGCAGAGATTCTCAAACAGCGGCACTTTCCTCTATTAATATCCCTTCTGTTTACTTTCATTTAAAGCCCGAGTCGTCACTCTGAATGACGATCTGATCTTTCACTGATTATTGTCAACTCGTTGTGTACAACGTTAAATATATGCTGTGTAAGCTGTCATTCCCAGTATAGTCTGATATCCCCAGTATAGTCTCACATCCCCGATAAGAGACTGACATCCTATAGTCTGATATCCGCGGTATGGTCGGATATCCCCGGTATAGACTGATACCGCAAGTACAGTCTGATATCTCCGGTACAGATTGCTACACCTGATATACGCTGATATCCCCGGTATTGTCTCATAACTCCGATATAGACTTCTATCCCCGGTATAGACGGATATCCTCGGTATATTCCGATATCCCCAGTATAGTCATATATCCCCGGTATAGATTGCTACAACTGGTGTAGACAGACATCCCCGGTATAGTCCGATATCCCCGGTAAAGACAGACATCCCCGGTATAGTCCGATATCCCCGGTAAAGACAGACATCCACGGTATATTCCGATATCCATGGTATAGACTGATATCCCTGCTACAGATGCTACACCTGGTATATGTTGATATCCCCGGTATAGACCTGATATCCCAAGTACAGTCTGATATCATAGAAACATAGAAAATAGGTGCAGGACTGGCCATTCGGCCCTTCGAGCCTGCAGCACCATTCAATAAGATCATGGCTGATCATTCACCTCAGTACCCCTCTCCTGTTTTCTCTCCATACCCCTTGATTCCTTTAGTCATAAGGGCCATACCTAACTCCCACTTGAATATATCCAATGAACTGGCATCAACAACTCTCTGCGGCAGGGAATTCCACAGGTTAACAACTCTCTGAGTGAAGAAGTTTCTCCTCATCTCAGGCCTAAATGGCCTACCCCTTATCTTAAGACTGTGTTCTCTGGTTCTGGACTTCCCCAACATCAGGAACATTCTATCCGCATCTAACCTGTCCCATCCCGTCAGAATCTTTGAGATCCCCTCTCATCCTTTAAACTCCAATGTATAAAGGCCCAGTTGATCCAGTCTCTCCTCATATGTCAGTCTAGCCATCCCGGGAATCAGTCTGGTAAACCTTCGCTGCACTCGCTCAATAGCAAGAACATCCTTCCTCAGATTAGGAGACCAAAACTGAACACAATATTCCAGGTGAGGCCTCATCAAGGCCCTGTACAACTGCAGTAAGACCTTCCTGCTCCTATACTCAAATCCTCTCGCTATGAAGGCCAACATACAATTTGCCTTCTTCACCGCCTGCTGTACCTGCATGCCAACTTTCAATGACTGATTGCACCTCCCCTTTTCCTAATCTGTCACCATTCAGATAATATTCTGCCTTTCTGTTTTTGCCCCCAAAGTGGACAACCTCACATTTATCTACATTATACTGCATCTGCCATGCATTTTCCCACTCACCAAACCTATCCAAGTCACCCTGCAGCCTCTTAGCGTCCACCTCACACCGCCACCCAGCTTAGTGTCATCTGCAAACTTGGAGATATTACATTCAATTCATTTGTCTAAATCATTAATGTATATTATAAAGAGCTGCAGTTCCAGCACTGAGCCTTCCGGTACCCCACTAGTTCCTGCCATTCTGAAAAGGACCCGTTTATCCCGACTTTCTGCTTCCTGTCTGCCAACCAGTTCTCTATCCACGTCAGTACATTACCCCCAATACCGTGTGCTTTAATTTTGCACACTAATCTCTTGTGTGGGACCTTGTCAAAAGCCTTTTGAAAGTCCAAATACACCACATCCACTGGTTCTCCCTTGTCCACTCGACTAGTTACATCCTCAAAAAATTCTAGAAGATCTGTCAAGCATGATTTCCTTTGCATAAATCCATGCTGACTTGGATCGATCCTGTCACTGCTTTCCAAATGCACTGCTATTACATCCTCGATACAGTCTTAGATCCCTAGTGTGGGCACATACCACCCCCCACCCCCCCACCCACCCCCGTCTCCAAACAGATCCAAATCCATCAATAACTACTCTTTGTCTGCGTCCTGCCAGCCAGTTCTGAATTCAACTCTATATATTTCCAATAAAAGCAGAGACTCCGGTTTTATAGAGAAGAATTTTAAGTGGTACTTTGTCTTTTGACAATGTCTACTGGGTCTATTCACCATCTTTGTAGGAATCGCAGGATAGCGCAGATGAATACGTGGCTTGAGCAGTGGTGCAGCAGGGAACGATTCAAATTCCTGGGGCATTGAAACCGATTCTGGGGGAGGTGGGACCAGTACAAACCGGACGGTCTGCACCTGGGCAGGACCGGAACCAATGTCCTAGTTGGAGTGTTTGCTAGTGCTGTTGGGGAGGAGTTAAACTAATATGGCAGGGGGATGGGAACCAATGCAGGGAGACAGAGGGAAACAAAATGGAGACAGAAGCAAAAGACAGAAAGGAGATGAGTAAAAGTGGAGGGCAGAGAAACCCAAGGCAAAAAACAAAAAGGGCCACTGTACAGCAAAATTCTAAAGGGTCAAAGTGCAATAAAAAGGCAAGCCTGAAAGCTCTGTGCATCAATGCAAGGAGTATTCGGAACCCAGGAGAGGGCTCTGAGCTAGTTAGAGTGGGTGAGAGCTCAGATGAACAGGACCCCAAGAAAGAATGCAAAAGGCAGGAGGCAACAGAGCAGAGGAGCACTGGGGTAAGTGTAAACCACAAAGTGATAGGAAGGGACAATGTGTATGAATATAAAGGGGCTTCAGGAGGGGTCAAAACTAAAAATCATGGTTTAAAAACTAGTATTAAAACACTTTACCTAAACGCACACAGCATTCGAAATAAAGTAAATGAGTTGACGGCACAAATCATTACAAATGGGTATGATTTAGTGGCCATTACAGAAACGTGGTTTCAGGGTGGCCAAGACTGGGAATTAAACATACAGGGGTATCTGACAATTCGGAAAGATAGACAAGAAAGGAAAGGAGGTGGGGTAGCTCTGTTAATAAAGGATGATATCAGGGCAGTTCTGAGAGACGATATTGGCTCCAATGAAAAAAATGTTGAATCATTGTGGGTGGAGATTAGAGATAGCAAGGGGAAAAAGTCACTGGTGGGCGTAGTCTATAGGCCCCCAAATAATAACTTCACGGTGAGGCGGGCAATAATCAAGGGAATAATGGAGGCATGTGAAAAAGGAACGGCAGTAATCATGGGAGATTTTAACCTACATATCGATTGGTCAAATCAAATCGCAGGGGGTAGCCTGGAGGAGGAATTCATACGGGATTGTTTCTTAGAACAGTATGTTACAGAACCTACAAGGGAGCAAGCTATCTTAGATCTGGTTCTGTGTAATGAGGCAGGAATAATAAACGATCTCCTAGTAAAAGATCCTCTCGGAATGAGTGATCACAGTATGGTTGAATTTGTAATACAGATTGAGGGTGAGGAAGTAGTGTCTCAAACGAGCGTACTATGCTTAAACAAAGGGGACGACAGTGGGATGAGGGCAGAGTTGGCTAAAGTAGACTGGAAACACAGACTAAACGGTGGCACAATTGAGGAACAGTGGAGGACTTTTAAGGAGCTCTTTCATAGTGCGCAACAAAAATATATTCCAGTGAAAAAGAAGGGTGGTAAGAGAAGGGATAACCAGCCGTGGATAACCAAGGAAATAAAGGAGAGTATCAAATTAAAAACCAATGCGTATAAGGTGGCCAAGGTTAGTGGGAAACTAGAAGGTTGGGAACATTTTAAACGACAGCAAAAAATGACTAAGAAAGCAATAAAGAAAGGAAAGATAGATTACGAAAGTAAACTTGCGCAAAACATAAAAACAGATAGTAAAAGCTTAAACCGATATATAAAACGGAAAAGAGTGACTAAAGTAAATGTTGGTCCCTTAGAAGATGAGAAGGGGGATTTAATAATGGGAAATGTGGAAATGGCTGAGACCTTAAACAATTATTTTGCTTCGGTCTTCACAGTGGAAGACACAAAAACCATGCCAAAAATTGCTGGTCACAGGAATGTGGGAAGGGAGGACCTTGAGACAATCACTATCACGAGGGGGGTAGTGCTGGACAGGCTAATGGGACTCAACGTAGACAAGTCCCTTGGTCCGGATGAAATGTATCCCAGGGTTTTAAAAGAGATGGCGGAAGTTATAGCAGATGCATTCGTTATAATCTACCAAAATTCTCTGGACTCTGGGGAGGTACCAGCGGATTGGAAAGCAGCTAATGTAACGCCTCCATTTAAAAAAGGGGGCAGAAAAAAGGCAGGTAACTATAGGCCGGTTAGTTTAACATCTGTAGTGGGGAAAATGCTTGCAGCTATCATTAAGGAAGAAATAGCAGGACATCGAGATAGGAATAGTGCAATCAAGCAGACGCAACATGGATTCATGAAGCGGAAATCATGTTTAACTAATTTACTGGAATTCTTTGAGGATATAACGAGCATGGTGGATAGAGGTGTACCGATGGATGTCGTGTATTTAGATTTCCAAAAGGCATTCGATAAGGTGCCACACAAAAGGTTACTGCAGAAGATAAAGGTACGCGGAGTCAGAGGAAATGTATTAGCTTGGATAGAGAATTGGCTGGCTAACAGAAAGCAGAGAGTTGGGATAAATGGGTCCTTTTCGGGTTGGAAATCGGTGGTTAGTGGTGTGCCACAGGGATCGGTGCTGGGACCACAACTGTTTACAATATACATAGATGACCTGGAAGAGGGGACAGAGTGTAGTGCAACAAAATTTGCAGATGACACAAAGATTAGTGGGAAAGCGGGTTGTGTAGAGGACAGAGAGAGGCTGTAAAGAGATTTAGATAGGTTAAGCGAATGGGCTAAGGTTTGGCAGATGGAATACAATGTCGGAAAATGTGAGGTCATCCACCTTGGAAAAAAAAACAGTAAAAGGGAATATTATTTGAATGGGGAGAAATTACAACATGCTGCGGTGCAGAGGGACCTGGGGATCCTTGTGCATGAAACTCTTTTTGGAGTTCACCTGCAAAACATAAAACATTAAACGGTGCCACCCGACCTGGGTGACACTCCAGACATTTACAAGGCCCTTTTTTTTCCCACCTTTTTCCTTGTGCATGAATCCCAAAAAGTTAGTTTGCAGCTGCAGCAGGTAATCAGGAAGGCGAATGGAATGTTGGCCTTCATTGCGAGAGGGATGGAGTACAAAAGCAGGGAGGTCCTGCTGCAACTGTACAGGGTATTGGTGAGGCCGCACCTGGAGTACTGTAAGCAGTTTTGGTCACCTTACTTAAGGAACGATATACTAGCTTTGGAGGGGGTATAGAGACGATTCACTAGGCTGATACCAGAGATGAGGGGGTTACCTTATGATGATAGATTGAGTAGACTGGGTCTTTACTTGTTGGAGTTCTGAAGGATGAGGGGTGATCTTATAGAAACATTTAAAATCATGAAAGGGATAGACAAGATGGAGGCAGAGAGGTTGTTTCCACTGGTCGGGGAGACTAGAACTAGGGGGCACAGCCTCAAAATACGGGGGAGCCAATTTAAAACCGAGTTGAGAAGGAATTTCTTCTCCCAGAGGGTTATGAATCTGTAGAATTCTCTGCCCAAGGAAGCAGTTGAGGCTAGCTCATTGAATATATTCAAATCACAGATAGATAGATTTTTAACCAATAAGGAAATTAAGGGTTACGGGGAGCGGGCGGGTAAGTGGAGCTGAGTCCACGGCCAGATCAGCCATGATCTTGTTGAATGGCGGAGCAGGCTCGAGGGGCTAGATGGCCTACTCCTGTTCTTATGTTCTTATGTTCTTTGTAACTTCTTCAAAAAATACAATTGGATTTGTGAGACATGACCTATTTTTGTGAAGCCATGTTGGGTGTCCATGGTATGTCTCATCCTATCCAAGTATTCAAATATTGCATCCTTTATGATTTCTTCAAGCATCTTCCCTATTACTGATGGGCCTGTAGTTACTCAGGTCTGTCTTGTCACCTTTTTAAAAAATATACATACAGGCCAGAGGCTCACACAGCACATGTCCCATCTCCCGGAGGACCCTCACACAGCACATGTCCCATCTCCCGGAGGACCCTCACACAGCACATGTCCCATCTCCCGGAGGACCCTCACACAGCACATGTCCCATCTCCCGGAGGACCCTCACACAGCACATGTCCCATCTCCCGGAGGACCCTCAGGTGGATATCAACCGGCCCAGCTGCTCTATTTTCAAGTTCTCAATTCTTTCTAAAACACTATGTTTATCTATGTTAATGTTACTAACAAAATTATTAAATTCTAATATTCGAGCATCATCTTTAAGGATGAATACTGATGCAAAGTACTAATTTAATATTTCCGCCATGACCTTTGTAACCTCAGTGGCCCAATACAGTCTTTGATAGTTCTCGAACTTTTCACATAACTTAAAAAGCTCTTCCCATTACTGCCACAGTTTTCTACAATCCTTTTTTCCATTAGTCTTTTTGCTAATCGAACAGCAGCCTTCGTTTTCTTTAGTTGTTCCTTGTATTCAGCCCTGTTTATTTGAGTATTAAATGTTTTTAATTTATAGAAACATTTCTGTTTACATCTTATTTGTCTTTGTACATAGCCACTCAACCACCTTGGCTTTTTCTTTGATTTTGGGTACATGTTTGTTTACCGCATTTTTAATCTTGTTCTTAAAAAACTTTCCATTTATATTCAACATCGGGTAGTTTTGCGCGTTAAAGAGGAAGTTAACACAATCGTAAGAAAGGACATTAACCTGGATGATGTGGAATCGGTATGGGTGGAGCTACGGAATACCAAAGGACAGAAAACGCTAGTGGGAGTTGTGTACAGACCACCAAACAGTATGAGTGACTTTAGGGAAAAATCAAACAAGAAATTAGGGATGCATGCAATAAGTGTACAGCAGTTATCATGGGCGATTTTAATGTACATATAGATTGGGCTAACCAAACTGGTAGCAATACACTGGAGGAGGATTTCCTGGAGTGTATTCGGGATGGTTTTCTGGACCAATATGTCGAGGAACCAACTAGAGGGCTGGCCATGCAAGACTGGGTGATGTGTAATGAGAAAGGACTAATTAGCAATCTTGTTGTGCGAGGCCCCTTGGGAAAGAGTGACCATAATATGATAAAATTCTTTATTAAGATGGAGAATGACACAGTTAATTCAGAGACGAGGGTCCTGAACTTAAGGAAAGGTAACTTTGATGGTATGAGACGTGAATTGGCTAGAATAGACTGGCAAATGATACTTAAAAGATTGACGGTGGATAGGCAATGGCAAACATTTAAGGATCACATGGATGAACTTCAACAATTGTACATCCCGGTCGGGAGTAAAAATAAAACGGGGAAGGTGACTCAACCGTGGCTAACAAGGGAAATTAAGGATAGTGTTAAAACCAAGGAAGAGGCATATAAATTGGCAAACCTGAGGACTGGGAGAAATTTAGAATTCAGCAGAGGAGGATAAAGGATTTAATTAGGAGGGGGAAAATAGAGTATGAGAGGAAGCTTGCTGGGAACATAAAAACTGACTGCAAAAGCTTCTATAGATATGTGAAAAGAAAAAGATTAGTGAAGTCAAACGTAGGTCCTTTGCAGTCAGAATCCAGTGAATTTATAATGGGGAACAAAGAAATGACAGACCAATTGAACAAATACTTTGGTTCTGTCTTCATGAAGGAACACGGTAGTGGGTAAAATGATGGAATCAATTATTAAGGATGTCATAGCAGCGCATTTGGAAAGAGGTGACATGATAGGTCCAAGTCAGCATGGATTTGTGAAAGGGAAATCATGCTTGACAAATCTTCTGGAATTTTTTGAGGATGTTTCCAGTAGAGTGGACAAGGGAGAACCAGTTGATGTGGTATAATTAGACTTTCAGAAGGCTTTCGACAAGGTCCCACACAAGAGATTAATGTGCAAAGTTAAAGCACATGGGATTGGGGGTAGTGTGCTGACGTGGATTGAGAATTGGTTGTCAGACAGGAAGCAAAGAGTAGGAGTCAATGGGGACTTTTCAGAATGGCAGGCAGTGACTAGTGGGGTACCGCAAGGTTCTGTGCTGGGGCCCCAGCTGTTTACATTGTATATTAATGATTTAGACGAGGGGATTAAATGTCGTATCTCCAAATTTGCGGATGACACTAAGTTGGGTGGCAGTGTGAGCTGCGAGGAGGATGCTATGAGGCTGCAGAGTGACTTGGATAGGTTAGGTGAGTGGGCAACTGCATGGCAGATGAAGTATAATGTGGATAAATGTGAGGTTATCCACTTTGGTGGTAAAAACAGAGAGACAGACTATTATCTGAATGGTGACAGATTAGGAAAAGGGGAGGTGCAACGAGACCTGGGTGTCATGGTACATCAGCCATTGAAGGTTAGCATGCAGGTACAGCAGGCGGTTAAGAAAGCAAATGGCATGTTGGCCTTCATAGCGAGGGGATTTGAGTACAGGGGCAGGGAGGTGTTGCTACAGTTGTACAGGGCCTTGGTGAGGCCACACTTGGAGTATTGTGTACAGTTTTGGTCTCCTAACTTGAGGAAGGACATTCTTGCTATTGAGGGAGTGCAGCGAAGATTCACCAGACTGATTCCCGGGATGGTGGGACTGACCTATCAAGAAAGACTGGATCAACTGGGCTTGTATTCACTGGAGTTCAGAAGAATGAGAGGCGACCTCATAGAAACGTTTAAAATTCTGACGGGGTTAGATGCAGGAAGAATGTTCCCAATGTTGGGGAAGTCCAGAACCAGGGGTCACAGTCGAAGGATAAGGGGTAAGCCATTTAGGACCGAGATGAGGAGAAACTTCTTCACCCAGAGAGTGGTAAACCTGTGGAATTCTCTGCCACAGGTAGTTGTTGAGGCCAATTCACTAAATATATTCAAAAGGAGTTAGATGAAGTCCTTACTACTAGGGGGATCAAGGGGTATGGCGAGAAAGCAGGAAGGGGGTACTGAAGTTGCATGTTCAGCCATGAACTCATTGAATGGCGGTGCAGGCTAGAAGGGCCGAATGGCCTACTCCTGCACCTATTTTCTATGTTTCTATGTTTCTAAGACATAAATAACCTTCTGGAAATACTAGGGGTCAGAGGGTCTGGGTGAAGGAGGAACTGAAGGAAATCCTTTAGTCAGGAAATTGTGTTAGGGAAATTGATGGGATTGAAGGCCGGTAAATTCCCCAGGGCCTGATAGTCTGCATCCCAGAGTACTTAAGGAAGTGGCCCTAGAAATAGTGGATGCATTGGTGATCATTTTTCAGTAGTCTATCGACTCTGGATCAGTTACTATGGATTAGAGGGTAGCTAATGTAACACCACTTTTTAAGAAAGGAGGGAGAGAGAAAACGGGTAATTATAGACCAGTTTGCCTGACATCGGTGGTGGGGAAAATGTTGGAATCAATTATTAAAGATGAAATAACAGCGCATTTGGAAAGCAGTGACAGGATCGGTCCAAGTCAGCATGGATTTATGAAAGGGAAATCATGCTTGACAAATCTTCTAGAATTTTTTGAGGATGTAACTAGTAGAGTGGACAGGGGAGAACCAGTGGATGTGATGTATTTGGACTTTCAAAAGGCTTTTGACAAGGTCCCACATAAGAGATTGGTGTGCAAAATTAAAGCACATGGTATTGGGGGTAATGTATTTGATGTGGATAGAGAACTGGTTGGCAGACAGGAAGCAAAGAGTAGGAATAAACGGGTCCTTTTCAGAATGGCAAGCAGTGACTAGTGGGGTGCCGCAGGGCTCAGTGCTGGGACCCCAACTATTTACAATATATATCAATGATTTAGATGAAGGAATTGAGTGTAATATCTCCCAAGTTTGCAGATGACACTAAACTGGGTGGCAGTGTGAGCAGTGAGGAGGATGCCAAGAGGCTGCAGGGTGACTTGGACTGGTTAGGTGAATGGGCAAATGCATGGTAGATGCAGTATAATGTGGATAAATGTGAGGTTGTCCACTTTGGTGGCAAAAACACGAAGGCAGAATATTATCTGAATGGTGGCAGATTAGGAAAAGGGGAGGTGCAATGAGACCTGGGTGTCATGGTGCATCAGTCATTGAAAGTTGGCATGCAGGTATAGCAGGCGGTGAAGAAGGCAAATGGCATGTTGGCCTTCATAGCTAGGGGATTTGAGTATAGGAGCAGGGAGGTCTTACTGCAGTTGTACAGAGCCTTGGTGAGGCCTCACCTGGAATATTGTGTTCAGTTTTGGTCTCCTAATCTGAGGAAGGATGTTTTTGCTATTGAGGGAGTCCAGCGAAGGTTCACCAGACTGATTCCCGGGATGACAGGATTGACATATGAGGAGAAACTAGATCGACTGGGCCTGTATTCACTGGAGTTTAGAAGAATGAGCGGGGATCTTATAGAAACATATAAAATACTGACGGGGCTGGACAGGTTAGATGTAGGAAGAATGTTCCTGATGTTGGGGAAGTCCAAAACCAGGGGACATAGTCTAAGGATAAGGGGTAAGCCATTTTGGACCGAGGTGAGGAGAAACTTCTTCACTCAGGGAGTTGTTAACCTGTGGAATTCTCTGCCACAGAGAGTTGTTGAGGCCAGTTTGTTGGATATATTCAAGAGGGAGTTAGATATAGCCCTTACGGCTAAAGGGATCAAGGGGTATGGAGAGAAAACAGGAAAGGGGTACTGAGGTGAATGATCAGCCATGATCTTGTTGAATGGTGGTGCAGGCTCAAAGGACCGAATGGCCTACTCCTGCACCTATTTTCTATGTTTCTATGTGTCACTGAATGCTAGGAAAATTAAAATCACCCACCAGACAAAGGTGGCATTTTGTATTAAAAGCATCAGTGATCTGTTTCCCTAATAACTCATCACGTTCAAGTGTGTGACCCGGGGGCCTATATCAATGACCGATAATTAATCCCTGCCCATCAGTATGGTCTACTGGAACCCAGATAGCTCCAGCTGTACCTGATGAGGCAACATCAAGTCGCTCTCTAGCTGTTAGATTCTCACTGATTAAAAATAGCACCCCACCTCCCCTCTGACCCACCCTATCCTTTCTCAAACCCTTGGAGCCCTTTAGGTGAAGTGAATGTTTGTGGTACAGTTGTACAGGGCATTGGTGAGGCCACACCTGGAGTATTGTGTACAGTTTTGGTCTCCTAACTTGAGGAAGGACATTCTTGCTATTGAGGGAGTGCAGCGAAGGTTCACCAGACTGATTCCTGGGATGGCGGGACTGACATATCAAGAAAGACTGGATCAACTGGGCTTGTAGTCACTGGAGTTCAGAAGAATGAGAGGGGATCTCATAGAAACGTTTAAAATACTGATGGGTTTAGACAGGTTAGATGCAGGAAGAATGTTCCCAATGTTGGGGAAGTCCAGAACCAGGGGACACAGTCTAAGGATAAGGGGTAAGCCATTTAGGACCGAGATGAGGAGAAACTTCTTCACCCAGAGAGTGGTGAACCTGTGGGAATCTCTACCACAGAAAGTTGTTGAGGCCAATTCACTAAATATATTCAAAAAGGAGTTAGATGTAGTCCTTACTACTCGGGGGATCAAGAGGTATGGCGAGAAAGCAGGAATGGGGTACTGAAGTTGCATGTTCAGCCATGAACTCATTGAATGGTGGTGCAGGCTCGAAGGGCTGAATGGCCTACTCCTGCACCTATTTTCTATGTTTCTATGTATCATTGTCATCTAGCCAGGTCTCAGAAATACACAATTCATCTTAATTCTCCACCACAGCATAGGATTGCAATTCTAACAATTTGCACGAACACTTCTTGCATTTACATAAAAGCAATTTAAAAGTCACCTCATTTCTTAAAGTTATTAATTGTTAATAAACCTGGTTTATCTTCATGTTTAGCATCTATGTAATTATCACATGCAGCAAGCCTAACTTTGAATTGATCTACACTGAATTAGTTTAAATGCTTTCTGAAAGCATGCTCAACACCCTCTGCCAGCCTTTTAGTTCCAAGAAGTTAAGATGGAGGCTGTCCCTCCTAAACAACTTGCCTTGTCCAGCGAACTTCTCCCAATTATCGATGGAGTGAAGCTGCTTCTTTTTGCGGAGGTCCCAAAGCCAGATGTTGAATCCCACAATTGGGCTATTCCCCTCCAACTGGACATGCCAGGTAATATCCCGGAGACTATTGCCCTCGCACCCCTTTGCTGATGGGCATCAATGAGGGTTTTGTAGGAATCCTGCAAAACCAATGGACTTATATTCATAATATAGTTAGTGCCAAAATACGTATACCTACTACAGTATCTTGACACATCTTTCATCAGTTCATCCCGAAGACCAGCTACCTTAGCCCCTGGAAAACAGAAGACTGCTCTCGACAGAGCCTCACCTTTACACAGGGTGTTGTCCCCTAGCCTTACCCCTACACAGGGTGCTGTGTCTGTCTGATGGTGGGGTCCCTTAGCCTTACCCCTACACAGGGTGCTGTGTCTGTCTGATGGTGGGGTCCCTTAGCCTTACCCCTACACACGGTGCTGTCTCTGTGCCTGATGGTGGGGTCCCTTAGCCTTACCCCTACACAGGGTGCTGTCCGTGCCAGATGATGGGGTCCCCTAAGACGACTGCCCGCCGCCTCTTGCTCTTCCTTGGCTGTTCAAACGACGTCCTCTTAGACTTTGCAGCCTTCCCCTTATCTTTTCCAAGATGCTGATATAAGCATTGAGGTTCGGTGTCACTGGTGCTGACCTCACTGCCTGTAATCTTCTCCCAATCACAAACCGGGGCATACCTGTTTGATGTAACAACAGAATCCAAAGTGGTAAGCGATCTGATGATATCAATGTCCGACAATGAAGACTTACTTTTCGTCGCAGTCAGGAAGTCGTCAAAATCCACCAAGTATGACAATTGCTTGGGCCGTAGGTGAAGAATCCTCGCATGTCATGGCTGTCAGCCAGCTGCTGGATCTCCTGTGTTTTCTCCACCCACCATCTATTCTTTAGGTCACGGGGTTTTTTGTTGGACCTCGGCCTTTAGCAGCCTGTAGAGCTGCTTTGCTGCTCCCGAATTGGGTTGCTGCTTTAAGTACAGAAATGCCTTGCGCTTGCGGCTTATTAGCTCTTGGATCTCCTGGTCGTTCTCATCAAACCAGTCTTGGTGTTTCTCAATTGAGTGACCGAGCGTCTCTTTGCAGGCGCTGATTATGGTGGCCTTGAGGGTGGACCAGGAGCTGTGGGCACTCTGCGTCTCGGGGTCATTGAGGGTCACCAGGTTAGCAGTGAGATGCTGGCTGTATAGGGCTCTCCTAACTGGGTCTTTGAGTGCCCCACCGTTGATTTTTCTGCGGCATTGTTTCTGTTGCCGTCGCTGCTTTGGGACTATATTGATGTTGATGATGGAGTGGATTAGGTTGTGGTCCATCCAGCAATCGTCAGACCCTGTCATGGTGTGGGTGATAAGCACGTCCTTGCGGTCTCTTGCTTGGATGATGACATAGCTGAGCAGATGCCAGTGCTTGGAGCGAGGGTGTTGCCATGATGCCTTCAAAATCCATGGCGCGGCCTTGGACAACGTGGACCATTTTCCGTACCTTGGGAGCCTACTATCAGAAAGGGCAGACATCGATGACTAGGTCCAACACTGCCTCCAGTGCGCCAGCACAGCCTTCGGTCACCCGAGAAGAGTGCTTGAAGACCAGGACCTCAAATCTGGCACCAAGCTTATAGTCTACAGGGCAGTAGTGATACCTGCCCTCCTATATGGCTCAGAGACATGGACCATATACAGCAGACACCTCAAAGCGCTGGAGAAATACCACCTGTGCTGCCTCCGCAAGATCCTGCAAATCCATTGGGAGGATAGACGCACCAACGTCTGTGCTCTTGCTCCGGCCAACATCCTCAGCATCAAAGCTCTGACCACACTCGACCAGCTCCGTTGGGCAGGCCACATCGTCCGCATGCCCAACACGAGACTCCCAAAGCATGCGCTCTACTTGGAACTCCTTCCCAGCAAGCGAGCCCCAGGTGGGCAGAGGAAACGTTTCAAAAACACTCTCAAAGCCTCCTGGGAATCCCTGGCCCAAGACCGCCCTAAGTGGGGGAAGAGCATCTGGGAGGGCCTTGAGCACCGCGAGTCTCATCACCGAGAGCGTGCAGAAATCAAGCAGATAGCGGAAGGAGCATGCGGCAAACCAGACTCCCCACCCACCCTTTCCTTAAATCACTGCGGGATACAATTCTGCTGCTGCTGATGGCCCACAGCGCTTCATGGATGCCCAGTTTTGAGCTGCTAGATCTGTTCTGAATCTATCCCATTTAGCACGGTGGGAGTGCCACACAACACGATGGAGGGTGTCCTCAGTGTGAAGACAGGTCTTTGTCTCCACAATGACTGTGCGGTGGTCACTGCTACCAATGCTGTAATGGACAGATGCATCTGCGACAGGTGGATTGGTGAGGATGAGGTCAAGTAGGTTTTTCCCCTGTGTTATTTCGCTCACGACCTGCTGCAGGTCCAGTCTGGCAGCTATGTCCTTCAGGACTTGTCCAGCTTGGTCAGTTGCGGTGTTCTTGGTAATGGACATTGAAGACATTGAATGGCAGAGCAGGGCCTACTCTGATTCTATTTCTTATGCTCTCCCATTCCTTGTTTTACCTCTGAGGATGCATCACCTTGCTAAGTTGCACCTGCCCATCTTTCACATTGTCCATCATGTTCCATGTGTAGCTGAAGCATGCTTGCAGCTGGTGGTCAGGTAGAATGTGAACAGGTTATTTGTGAGTGAGTGTCCTTTGCTGGCAGGCCTTCCATCACGTCATGGGGGAGGGGGGGGGGGGGAGGGGAAATAGATTTATCAAGCGATTTGTGGATAGGACACACCTGGGTAATCTACACATTGTGGGGAGAGACGATACAACACCACTCCAGGCATTGCTACACCTCTCAGAGCCATGCAGCATGGGCTCTCTCAGCACTGGATAAAGGGCAGACAGTCAGAGCTGGGCAGGCGCTGAGCACCAGGGACATGGGAGGATTTCAGTGCTGTGCCAGCTTGCTCCCAGGAGTCAGTGCAGAGGCTGCCAGTAAGTGGAGTTTGGCACAAGTTGTCAGCCGCCCCCAGATGGGGCCTCTCTAACCGCAGTCCCTGACTGACTGCCACGTGTTTTCTGGGAATCCCTCTCCAGCGGCTCCATAAATAGTCTGACAGCTCCAATCCTCACCACAACACAGGCCTCAGTCACTGGCTTCGGTCCCAGGCAATGAGCACAGCAAACACATGCATTGTGGTCGCAGACAGTCCTTTCTCCAGCCCCAGGAGAAATCCTGCCGGAGCTTGGGTTGTCAGCAGCTGGTAAACATTATCATACATTATATCGAGAAGCAACATTCCCACTGATTGTACAATATGGATCGTTTGGAAAGGATGCAGACGAACTGAAAGAATGCGAGACCAACATGTGGAATTAATTAGAGTTAAACAAGCAATGTAGGAAATATTTATCCAGTAACTTTCATTGACAGTAAAGCCAGTCCCGTGCAGTGCATTGTATTCACACAGTGTGCTGTGCTAGTGATGTGGGTATACTGCTTATTGTGTATGCACATGTTTTATTTATTACTAGATACAAGCATAAATTATTCATTTTGTTCTGGCCATGTGCTAAGCGTGTCATAAATTACTCTCATTCTCACCCAACCTGTCCCAACGCAGTCACTACAGTCCCTCAGCGCCTCCTTGTACCCCTACAGCTAACTCCTGGGTGTCGCAAAGCTCCATTATTGCTGCCCTCTCTTTCATTGTCCATATCGGATACCATTGTCACCAGCAACTACAGTTTGCATTTATATAGCACCGTCAATGTAGAAAAATGTCCCAAAGTGCTGCACAGATACAGTAATCAATGAAACCTCGATGGCAAGGCAGAGAGAGATTAGATGGGGCGATGGAGAGCTTGGTCAAAGTGGTGGCTTTTACGGAAGGCCTTAAGAGCAGAGAGAGTGAGAGAGGCGAACAGACAGAGGTTTAGGGAGAGTGGGGTCTAGGCAGCTGAAGGCACGCTGGGGTGCAGGGAGAGGGGTTGCACAGGATTAAAGTCGAAGCAAAGAGTTCGGGGCTGGGGTTTTTAGGGCTGGAGGATGTTACCAAGAAAGAGAGGGGTAAGGCCATGGAGGGATTTAAGCACGAGGATGATGGGGTCAGCTAACATGGCAAGCAATAGGCGAGGAACAGTGCCGTTTACAGGATACAGGCAGGTGACAGATATGAGGTGAGCCACTTTAGAAGAATGAACAAAGCAATTTACATTCGAAGGGATAGACACTCAATGGAAGTCCTAGAGATTTATCAATCCTAAGTTCTGCTATTTTCTCCATTACCATTTTTTAACCGATATTGAATGTAAGAAGTTCCTCCCTCAGAGGGGAATGGTAGCATAGTGGTTAAGTTACTGAACTAGTAATCCAGAAAGTTGAGTTCAAATCCCATCACGGCAGCTGGGGAATTTAAATTCAATTAATTAAATAAATTTGTAATTAAAAAGCTAGTATCAGTAATGGTGACCATGAAACTACCGGATTGTCAGCAAAACCCAACAGCTTCACTTTCTGCTGTCCTGAACTGGTCTGGCCTATATGTGACTCCAGACCCACAGCAATGTGGTTGACTCTGAAATTGCTTGCTTAGCAAGCCAATCAGTTGTACCAGATCACACAACAAAGTCAGAGCTCCTTCACGACATGGACTGCCATGGTTCAAGAAGGTGGCTCACCACTACCTTAGGGATGGGCAATAAATGTCGGTCATTCCAGCAACGCCCATATCCCGTGAATGAATAAAAATATATACTGGATATGGTCACAAATTTGTCCCACCCTGATGTTTTCAGGAAAGAAAATTAACACAGTGGATGTATTGTGGGGAAGAAATCCTACAGATAATGGAGTTAGGCTAAACCTTTACAAATACTGGTTAGGCTCAGTGTTCCCCCAGTGTGGCCACGCATCGATCTGGTGGTCCGCACAGGCTTCTCACCAGCCGTTGCCACTGATAAAGCAAATTTAACGGGATTGCACATTAAACAAATTAGAGGAATCACTGGTTAGGTCCCAACTGGAGTATTGCGATCAATTCTGGGCACCACACTCTAGGAACAATGTCAGGGTCTTGGAGAGGGAGCAGAGGAGATTTACCAGAATGGTACCAGGGCTGCGGGACTTCAGTTATGTGGAGACTGGAGAAGTTGGGATTGTTCTCCTTCGACAGAGAGGGTTAAGGGGAGATTTAATAGAGGTGTTCAAAATCATGAAGGCTTTTGAAAGAGTAAATAAGAAAAAATAAAGATCAGTAATTGGAGGACACAAATTAAAGGAAATTGGCAAAAGAATCCGAGGGAAGATGAAAATTTGTTTAACGCAGTGAGTAATGATGATCTGGAATGCATCACTTAAAAGGGTGCCTGCATCATTTTCAATTGGAATTGTTAACAGGAAATTGGAATAATAGTTGAAAAGGAACAAAGTTGCTGAGCTATGGGGAAAGAGCAAGGGGAGTGGGACTATTTGGATAGCTCTGTTAAAGAGCCAGCACAGGCACATGAATGGGCCGAATAATCTCGTTCTGTGCTGAATGGTTCTATGATTCGATGAAGAGTGGCCCAACAGCAGCTGAAGAGACCGACAACCAGGCACATGCCTCAACTAGACTGGTCATGGAGAGGACCATCAGGTTGCTGAAAGGCCACTTTCACTGCGTGCACACACAGTCCTCGCCGGCTGTGGAGGTTGTTAAAGTGGAGGCAGGGGTTCGAGGGTTGTGGGTGTGAGAACTGCTGTCTGGAGAGCAAGGCAACCAGAGCGCAAGATCCTGGGTGCAGCGCGAAGGGTTAGTTGTGTGAGTGTTGTTTTTCAGGGTGAAGAGTGTGCTGGTGAAGGTAGGCAATGAAGAAAAGGGGAGTGGTGTGCAGTGTGATATTTACCTACCTTGATAATGTCACTGAACTACCTGCGCACTGGTCTGCGAGCTTCAATGGAAAGGATGATCAGCCAGTGGTCGGACAGCTGGGCAGATTGCACCCACTGAAGTTGCAACTTCCGCTCGGTGTCTCACACTGCACACCGTGTATTTACACTCTGCGCCTGTACAGTCCAGCGGCATAAAATTCGGATCTGCAGTACCCGTTCTTTGGCCTACGGACAATGCTCCCTGTAAGCTGCACTTTGTTCTGCGCAGTGTCTTTACATTTCTACACCTACGCAGTACTTACAAAATAGTAGAATCACAGGAAATTACAGCACAGGAGGAGGCTATTCGGCCCATCGGGTTAGTGAAGCTGACCAAGAGCTAACCAGCCTAATCTCACTTTGCAGCTCTTGCCCTGCAGGTTATGGCACTTCACGTGCACATCCAAGTACTTTAAACCTATACCCCCTGGTTGTTGATCCCTCTGCTAAGGGAAACAGGCCCTTCCTATCCACTCTATCTGGGCCCCTCTTAATTCTATACACCTCAATGAGGTCTCCCCTCAACCTTCTCTATTCCAAAGAAAACAAACTAAGCCTATCCAATCTTTCCTCACAGCTAAAATTCTCCAGTCCAGGCAACATCCTGGTAAATCTCCTCTGTACCCTCTCCAGTGCAATCACACCTTTCCTGTAAGGTGGTGACCAGAACTGCACGCAATGGAAAAGCTGGTCGGTGGCCTGCGTGAGACCACTCGCAATGCTACGCGGCAGTGGCTCTGAGGGAACATGGGCTACGGGTGCCCTTAGAGCTCCAAAATGGCGTCCGCGGCACGTGTGCACACCTGTCGGACGAATCGCACCAGACGCCAAATTGGCGAGGGCGTCAGTGCACGCAGTGAATATCCTGCGGAAGCATGCAGATTGGGCAGATCGTGACGTTAATCAGCGGCAACGTTGATTTGATGCCAGCGCTACCATTTTGGAGCTCAACGCTCCAGCTAACGTCCTCTCTTAACCTCGCACAGCAGCAGGAAGGATTCCCCACTTTACATAAGAAATAGGAGCAGGAGTCGGCCATTTGACCCCTCGAGCCTGCTCCGCCATTCAATAAGATCAAGGCTAATCTGATCATGGACTCAGCTCCACTTCCCTGCCCACTCCCCATAACCCTCGACACCCTTACCATTCAAAAATCTCTCTCTCTCTCCACCTGAAATATATTCAATGACCCAGCCTCCACAGCTCTCTGGGGCAGAGAAGTCCAAAGATTCACGACCCTCAGAGAAGAAATTCCTCCTCATTTCTGTTTTAAATGGGCGACCCCCTTATTCTGAGACTATGCCCCCTAGTTCTAGATTCCCCCACGAGGGGAAACATCCTCTCTGCATCTACGCTGTCAAGCCCCCTCAGAATCTTATATGTTTCAATAAGATCACCTCTAAGTCTTCTAAACTCCAATGAGTATAGGCCCAACCTGCTCAACCATTCTTCATATGACAACCCCTTCATCCCAGGAATCAACCTCATGAACCTTCTCTGAACTACCTCCAATGCAAGTATACCCTTCCTTAAATAAGGAGACCAAAACTGTACTCAGTACTCCAGATTTGGTCTTACAAACGTCTGCATAGTTGCAGCACGACTTCTCTGCTTTTATACTCTATCCCCCTTGCAATAAAGGCCAACATTCCATTTGCCTTCCTGATCACTTGCTGTACCTGCATACTCACTTTGTGTGTTTCATGCACAATGAAAATCCCAGATCCCACTGTACCGCCACATTTTGTAATCTCTCCCCATTTTTTAAATAATAATTAGCTTTTTTATTTTTCCTACCAAAGTGGATAACCTCACATTTTCCCACATTATACTCCATCTGCCAAATGTTTGCCGACTCGCTTAGCCTGTCTATATCCCTTTGTAGATTTTTTGTGTCCTCCTCACAATTTGCTTTCCCACCCAACTTTGTATCATCAGCAAACTTGGCTACATTACACTTGGTCCCTTCATCCAAGTCATTAACATAAATTGTAAATAGTTGAGGCACCCCACTAGTTACAGTTTGCCAACCTGAAAAAGATGCATTTATCCCGACTCTCTGCTTTCTAGTCGTTAGCTAATCCTCTATCCATGCTAATATATTATCCCCAACCCCGTGAGCTCTTAACTTGTGCAGTAACCTTTTATGTGGCACCTTATGGAATGCCACATAAATCCAAATACACCACATCTACTGGTTCCCCTTTATCCACCTTGCTCATTACATCCTCAAAGAACTTGAGAAAATTTGTCAAACATGATTTCCCCTTCATAAAACCATGCTGACTCTGCTTGACTGCATTATGTTTTTCTAAATGTCCCACTGCTACTTCATTAATGATGGATCCCAGCATTTTCCCAATGACAGGTGTTAGACTAACTGGTCTTCCTGCTTTCTGCTACATGGGCACAGTAGTAGGAATTCCCCTTGGAATCGAGCATGACTGGAGGAATGAACGGCGGTCACGAAGTGCAGACTAAGCTGCTGGAAGAAAGAGGAGGGGGGAGGAGGGCTCTCAGCAGGCCATATCCGTCCAGCATATTCATGGAGTAAGTCTCCTACCTGAACCTCAGTGAGGAACAATGTGCGAGACGTCTGCGTTTCAGTAAGGATGTCTTCACCGAGATGTGCCACTTGCTGCAGCCACAACTGCAAGCTGAGAGCAGAGTAAGGACCGCATTGCCAGCGGCTGTGAAGGTGCCCATGGAGATGAACGTCTGTGGGCTAGTCCTGCAGTAGTCATGCTGCACAACCTTGCCATAATGAGGGCACAGCCCTTGCCACCAGCTCTCTGGCGAGACGCTGAGGAAGAGGAAGGGAGGAGGCGACCTAGACAACCCCTTTCTGTCCGGGCTGTACATGAAGAACTAATTCGAGTGAGATAGCTGTAAATGCAAGCTCAATTCACCATTCACCAATAGTCCCACACTCCTCTGACACTGGCCATCATTTGGTCACAATGAGAAATTAAAAACCTCCACAAACTAAACATTCCAAACTAAGTTTATAAATGAAACCATGCCATAATGCATGCAATGTAAGCTAACCACCCTTGTGCATGCCCCTAGTGCCTGTCTTTCATGTGCCTTCGTGCTCTGACACAGCACTACCCCAGGGACTGCAGCATGGCTGATGGAAGGCTGCTGACTTTCAGTGGGGGAGACTGCAGCTGGCCGAGGAGGATGACCTTTGAGCAGTTCTGGGCCGAGAAGGCCCGGCTGTGGGCTGCAGCAGTCTGGGCTGGCTGACAGGCAACAGCAAGGGCACCAGCGGAGTGGCAGTAGTGGGAGGACCAATGTGGTCATCCTGAGAGAGGACGGCAGGTTCCTGCTCCACGGAGCCACTGCCTCTCCCCCGGGTCGGTGCCTCAGCAATTCCAGTCATCTGTTGGAGGACACATGGCTGGACTGCTGGGACACCCCGAAAGCCCCTTTGAACACCAGTATCCAGAGCCACGATGGCAGCAGTCTGAGCTTCTACTGTAGTACTCGGACGTTGGCTGGCTGCTGCGTGTGCAGCAATGGAGGCTGAGACATCGGCCGTCAGAACCTGCATCCTGCTTGGGGAGTTGGCAACATAAGAAAAAACGTTTTTACGCAGCGAGTGGTTAGGATCTGGAATGCACTGCCTGAAAGGGTGCTGGGACCACAACAGTTTACAATATACATAGATGACCTGGAAGAGGAGACAGAGTGTAGTGTAACAAAATTTGCAGATGACACAAAGATTAGTGGGAAAGCGGGTTGTGTAGAGGACACAGAAAGGCTGCAAAGAGATTTAGATAGGTTAAGCGAATGGGCTAAGGTTTGGCAGATGGAATACAATGTCGGAAAGTGTGAGGTCATCCACCTTGGGGAAAAAAACAGTAAAAGGGAATATTATTTGAATAGGGAGAAATTACAACAAGCTGCGGTGCAGAGGGACCTGGGGGTCCTTGTGCATGAAACTCTTTTATTTACCTTTAAAACATAAAAACATTAAACCGTGCCACCCGACCTGGATGACACACCAGACATTTACAAGGCCCTCCTTGTGCATGAATCTCCCCAAAAAAAAGTTAGTTTGCAGGTGCAGCAGGTAATCAGGAAGGCGAATGGAATGTTGGCCTTCATTGCGAGAGGGATGGAGTACAAAAGCAGGGAGGTCCTGCTGCAACTGTATAGGGTATTGGTGAGGCCTGGAGTACTGCGTGCAGTTTTGGTCACCTTACTTAAGGAAGGATATACTAGCTTTGGAGGGGGTACAGAGACGATTCACTAGGCTGATTCCGGAGATGAGGAGGTTACCTTATGATGATAGATTGAGTAGACTGGGTCTTTACTCGTTGGAGTTCAGAATGATGAGGGGTGATCTTATAGAAACATTTAAAATAATGAAAGGGATAGACAAGATCGAGGCAGAGAGGTTATTTCCACTGGTCAGGGAGACTAGAACTAGGGGTCACAGCCTCAAAATACAGGGAGCCAATTTAAAACCGAGTTGAGAAGGAATTTCTTGTCCCAGAGGGTTGTGAATCTGTGGAATTCTCTGCCCAAGGAAGCAGTTGAGGCTAGCTCATTGAATGTATTCAAGTCACAGATAGATTTTTAACCAATAAGAGAATTAAGGGTTACGGGGAGCGGGCGGGTAAGTGGAGCTGAGTCCACGGCCAGATCAGCCATGATCTTGTTGAATGGCGGAGCAGGCTCGAGGGGCTAGATGGCCTACTCCTGTTCCTAATTCTTATGTTCTTATGTACCACTCGTGCCCAGTGTCTCACCACGTGCACATCCCGCCTACACGCTATCCTCTAAATGGCGCGCAGTGTCAGTATCTGAGCTGATGGCTGCGAGTGTGAAATCGAGATACTATCTTTCTGCCCTTCCACCACTGGCTCGCCAGGTTGCGGTCCTTGGGTATTTGAAAGGAGAAAGGGCATGTTCGTGGTGAGGGGCGGGGGGAAGCAAGAGGTGCATGCTGACACCATCTTCAGCTTGTACATCAGAAGAGATTGTGGGGTGAGGGGGCAGAGATTATGGGGTGACGGGGCAGTGGGGGTGATACCTGAGATTGTGAGGTGAGGGGTTAGTGGGGGCGATACCAGAGATTGTGGGGTGAGGGGTCAGTGGGGGCGATGGCAGAGATTGTGGGGTGAGGGGGCAGTGGGGGTGATACCTGAGATTGTGGGGTGAGGGGTCAGTGGGGGCGATACCAGAGATTGTGGGGTGAGGGGGCAGAGATTGTGGGGTGAGGGCAGTGGGGTGAGGGGTCAGTGGGGGTGATACCAGAGATTGTGGGGTGATGGGGCAGTGGGGGTGATACCAGAGATTGTGGGGTGAGGGGTCAGTGGGGGCGATACCAGAGATTGTGGGGTGAGGGGTCAGAGATTGTGGGGTGAGGGGGCAGTGGGGGTGATACCAGAGATTGTGGGGTGAGGGGTCAGTGGGGGCGATGGCAGAGATTGGGGGGTGAGGGGTCAGAGATTGTGGGGTGAGGGGGCAGTGGGGGTGATACCAGAGATTGTGGGGTGAGGGATCAGTGGGGGTGATGGCAGAGATTGTGGGGTGAGGGGTCAGAGATTGTGGGGTGAGGGGGCAGTGGGGGTGATACCAGAGATTGTGGGGTGAGGGGTCAGTGGGGGCGATACCAGAGATTGTGGGGCGAGGGGTCAGTGGGGGAAATGGCAGAGATTGTGGGGTGAGGGGGCAGTGGGGGCGATGGCAGAGATTGTGGGGTGAGGAGGGCAGAGATTGTGGGGTGAGAGGGCAGAGATTGTGGGGTGAGAGGGCAGAGATTGTGGGGTGAGAGGGCAGAGATTGTGGGGTGAGGGGGCAGAGATTGTGGGGTGAGGAGGGCAGAGATTGTGGGGTGAGGGGGCAGAGATTGTGGGGTGAGGGGGCAGAGATTGTGGGGTGAGGAGGGCAGAGATTGTGGGGTGAGGTGGGCAGTGGGGTGAGGGGGATATGGGGGCAATACCAGAGATTGTGGGGTGAGGGGGAAATAGGATGTGAGAAGGATCAACAATGCCCCTCCCCATATTGGCCAGCACCGTCCCCTCCATGGGGGTTCGGATCCGCTGGTGTGTCTGTCCCCTGCCCGTTAGCTCCTGCTGCCTGCGGCTGTGCACCACCGTTTCCTGCATACAGAGGGAAGTGTGTCAGTGAGTGCAGTGCAATGGGTTTGGGGGCTGTGCCTGTCGTAGTTGAATAGCTGGCAGTGTGTGCAAGCTGTGAGATGTGGATGTGAGGCTTGCAACAGTGCTGTGTGTGAGCGAGGGGGGAGTGCGGGGTAGCGGGCAGGTGAGCGAGGGGGGAGTGCGAGGTAGCGCGGGGTAGCGGGCAGGGGAGCGAGGGTGGTGAGGGGGGCGGGGTAGGGGAGCGAGGGAGTTGAGTGAGGGGGTGGGGTAGGTGAGTGAGGGGGTGGGGTAGGTGAGTGAGGGGGGTGGGGTAGGTGAGTGAGGGGGGTGGGGTAAGTGAGTGAGGGGGGTGGTGTAGGGGGGTGGGGTAAGTGAGTGAGGGGGGTGGTGTAGGTGGGTGGGGGGGTGGGGTAGGTGAGTGGGGGGTGGGGTAGGTGAGTGGGGGGGTGGGGTAGGTGAGTGGGGGGGGTGGGGTAGGAGAGTGGGGGGAGGTGGGGTAGGAGAGTGGGGGGGGGGGTGGGGTAGGAGAGTGGGGGGGCGTGGGGTAGGAGAGTGGGGGGGGGGTGGGGTAGGAGAGTGGGGGGGGGTGGGGTAGGAGAGTGTGGGTGGGGTAGGAGAGTGGGGGTGGGGGTAGGAGAGTGGGGGTGGGGTAGGAGAGTGGGGGGGGGGGTAGGAGAGTGGGGGGGGGTAGGAGAGTGGGGGGTGGGGTAGGAGAGTGGGGGGGGTGGGGTAGGAGAGTGGGGGGGGTGGGGTAGGAGAGTGGGGGGGGTGGGGTAGGAGAGTGGGGGGGGTGGGTAGGAGAGTGGGGGGGGTGGGGTAGGAGAGTGGGGGGGGTGGGGTAGGAGAGTGGGGGGGGTGGGGTAGGAGAGTGGGGGGGTGGGGTAGGAGAGTGGGGGGGGTGGGGTAGG
>NW_027252332.1:0-26881 GCF_044704955.1 Pristiophorus japonicus | reverse complement strand
GGGGTCTCGCTCTCGGTTCCTCGCTCTTGGGTTCTCGCTCTCGGGGTCTCGCTCTCGGTTCCTCGCTCTCGAGGTCTCGCTCTCGGGGTCTCGCTCTCGGGGTCTCGATCTCTGGGCCTCGCTCTCGGGGCCTCGCTCTCGGGGCCTCGCTCTCGGGGTCTCGCTCTCGGGGCCTAGCTCTCGGGGTCTGGCTCTCGGTTCCTCGCTCTCGGGGCCTCGCTCTCGGTTCCTCGCTCTCGGGGCCTCGCTCTCGGTTCCTCGCTCTCGGGGTCTCGCTCTCGGGGCCTCGCTCTCGGGATCTCGCTCTCGGGGTCTCGCTCTCGGGGTCTCGCTCTCGGGGCCTCGCTGTCGGGGCCTCGCTCTCGGACTCTCGCTCTCGGTTCCTCGCTCTCGGGGTCTCGCTCTCGCGGTCTCGCTCTCGGTTCCTCGCTCTCGGGGCCTCGCTCTCGGGGTCTCGCTCTCGGGGCCTCGCTCTCGGGGTCTCGCTCTCGAGGTCTCGCTCTCGGTTCCTCGCTCTCGGGGTCTCGCTCTCGGGGTCTCGCTCTCGGTTCCTCGCTCTCGGGGCCTCGCTCTCGGGGTCTCGCTCTCGGGGTATCGCTCTCGGTTCCTCGCTCTCGGGGTCTCGCACTCGGGGTCTCGCTCTCGGGGTCTCGCTCTCGGTTCCTCGCTCTCGGGGTCTCGCTCTCGGTTCCTCGCTCTCGGGGCCTCGCTCTCGGGGTCTCGCACTCGGGGTCTCGCTCTCGGGGTCTCGCTCTCGGTTCTTCGCTCTCGGGGTCTCGCTCTCGGGGTCTCGCTCTCGGTTCCTCGCTCTCGGGGCCTCGCTCTCGGGGTCTCGCTCTCGGTTCCTCGCTCTCGGGGTCTCGCTCTAGGGGCCTCGCTCTCGGGGCCTCGCTCTCGGTTCCTCGCTCTCGGGGTCTCGCTCTCGGGCTCTCGCTCTCGGGGCCTCGCTCTCGGGGCCTCGCTCTCGGTTCCTCGCTCTCGGGGTCTCGCTCTCGGGGTCTCGCTCTCGGGGCCTCGCTCTCGGGGTCTCGCTCTCCGTTCCTCGCTCTCGGGGTCTCGCTCTAGGGGCCTCGCTCTCGGGGCCTCGCTCTCGGTTCCTCGCTCTCGGGGTCTCGCTCTCGGGCTCTCGCTCTCGGGGCCTCGCTCTCGGGGCCTCGCTCTCGGGGTCTCGCTCTCGGGGCCTCGCTCTCGGGATCTCGCTCTCGGGGTCTCGCTCTCGGGGTCTCGCTCTCGGGGCCTCGCTCTCGATTCCTCGCTCTCGAGGTCTCGCTCTCGGTTCCTCGCTCTCGGGGTCTCGCTCTCGGGGTCTCGCTCTCGGTTCCTCGCTCTCGGGGCCTCGCTCTCGGGGTCTCGCTCTCGGGGTATCGCTCTCGGGGTCTCGCTCTCGGTTCCTCGCTCTCGGGGTCTCGCTCTAGGGGCCTCGCTCTCGGGGCCTCGCTCTCGGTTCCTCGCTCTCGGGGTCTCGCTCTCGGGCTCTCGCTCTCGGGGCCTCGCTCTCGGGGCCTCGCTCTCGGTTCCTCGCTCTCGGGGTCTCGCTCTCGGGGTCTCGCTCTCGTTTCCTCGCTCTCAGGGTCTCGCTCTCGGGGTCTCGCTCTCGGGGCCTCGCTCTCGGAGTCTCGCTCTCGGGGCCTCGCTCTTGGGGTCTCGCTCTCGGGGTCTCGCTCTCGGTTCCTCGCTCTCGGGGTCTCGCTCTCGGGGCCTCGCTCTCGGGGTCTCGCTCTCGGGGCCTCGCTCTCGGGGTCTCGCTCTCGGGGTCTCGGTCTCGGTTCCTCGCTCTCGGGGTCTCGCTCTCGGGGCCTCGCTCTCGGGGTCTCGCTCTCGGTTCCTCGCTCTCGGGGTCTCGCTCTCGGGGTCTCGCTCTCGGTTCCTCGCTCTTGGGTTCTCGCTCTCGGGGTCTCGCTCTCGGTTCCTCGCTCTCGAGGTCTCGCTCTCGGGGTCTCGCTCTCGGGGTCTCGATCTCTGGGCCTCGCTCTCGGGGTCTCGCTCTCGGGGCCTCGCTCTCGGGGTCTCGGTCTCGGTTCCTCGCTCTCGGGGTCTCGCTCTCGGGGTCTCGCTCTCGGGGCCTCGCTGTCGGTTCCTCGCTCTCGGGGCCTCGCTCTCGGGGTCTCGCTCTCGGGGTCTCGCTCTCGGTTCCTCGCTCTCGGAGTCTCGCTCTCAGGGTCTCGCTCTCGGTTCCTCGCTCTCGGGGCCTTGCTCTCGGTTCCTCGCTCTCGGGGCCTGGCTCTCGGTTCCTCGCTCTCGGGGCCTTGCTCTCGGTTCCTCGCTCTCGGGGCCTCGCTCTCGGTTCCTCGCTCTCGGGGCCTGGCTCTCGGTTCCTCGCTCTCGGGGCCTCGCTCTCGGGGTCTCGTTCTCGGGGCCTCGCTCTCGGGATCTCGCTCTCGGGGCCTCGCTCTCGGGGTCTCGCTCTCGCGGTCTCGCTCTCGGTTCCTCGCTCTCGGGGCCTCGCTCTCGGGGTCTCGCTCTCGGGGCCTCGCTCTCGGGGTCTCGCTCTCGGGGTCTCGCTCTCGGGGTCTCGCTCTCGAGGTCTCGCTCTCGGTTCCTCGCTCTCGGGGTCTCGCTCTCGGGGTCTCGCTCTCGGTTCCTCGCTCTCGGGGTCTCGCACTCGGGGTCTCGCTCTCGGGGTCTCGCTCTCGGTTCCTCGCTCTCGGGGTCTCGCTCTCGGTTCCTCGCTCTCGGGGCCTCGCTCTTGGGGTCTCGCTCTCGGGGTCTCGCTCTCGGTTCCTCGCTCTCGAGGTCTCGCTCTCGGGGTCTCGCTCTCGGGGTCTCGATCTCTGGGCCTCGCTCTCGGGGTCTCGCTCTCCGGGCCTCGCTCTCGGGGTCTCGGTCTCGGTTCCTCGCTCTCGGGGTCTCGCTCTCGGGGTCTCGCTCTCGGGGCCTCGCTGTCGGTTCCTCGCTCTCGGGGCCTCGCTCTCGGGGTCTCGCTCTCGGGGTCTCGCTCTCGGTTCCTCGCTCTCGGAGTCTCGCTCTCAGGGTCTCGCTCTCGGTTCCTCGCTTTCGGGGCCTTGCTCTCGGTTCCTCGCTCTCGGGGCCTGGCTCTCGGTTCCTCGCTCTCGGGGCCTTGCTCTCGGTTCCTCGCTCTCGGGGCCTCGCTCTCGGTTCCTCGCTCTCGGGGCCTCGCTCTCGGGATCTCGCTCTCGGGGTCTCGCTCTCGGGGCCTCGCTCTCGGGATCTCGCTCTCGGGGTCTCGCTCTCGGGGTCTCGCTCTCGGGGCCTCGCTCTCGGGGTCTCGCTCTCGCGGTCTCGCTCTCGGTTCCTCGCTCTCGGGGCCTCGCTCTCGGGGTCTCGCTCTCGGGGCCTCGCTCTCGGGGTCTCGCTCTCGGGGTCTCGCTCTCGGGGTCTCGCTCTCGAGGTCTCGCTCTCGGTTCCTCGCTCTGGGGGTCTCGCTCTCGGGGTCTCGCTCTCGGTTCCTCGCTCTCGGGGTCTCGCACTCGGGGTCTCGCTCTCGGGGTCTCGCTCTCGGTTCCTCGCTCTCGGGGTCTCGCTCTCGGTTCCTCGCTCTCGGGGCCTCGCTCTCGGGGCCTCGCTCTCGGGGCCTCGCTCTTGGTTCCTCGCTCTCGGGCTCTCGCTCTCGGGGCCTCGCTCTCGGTTCCTCGCTCTCGGAGTCTCGCTCTCAGGGTCTCGCTCTCGGTTCCTCGCTCTCGGGGCCTCGCTCTCGGTTCCTCGCTCTCGGGGCCTGGCTCTCGGTTCCTCGCTCTCGGGGTCTCGCTCTCGGTTCCTCGCTCTCGGGGCCTCGCTCTCGGTTCCTCGCTCTCGGGGCCTCACTCTCGGGATCTCGCTCTCGGGGTCTCGCTCTCGGGGTCTCGCTCTCGGGGCCTCGCTGTCGGGGCCTCGCTCTCGGACTCTCGCTCTCGGTTCCTCGCTCTCGGGGTCTCGCTCTCGCGGTCTCGCTCTCGGTTCCTCGCTCTCGGGGTCTCGCTCTCGCGGTCTCGCTCTCGGTTCCTCGCTCTCGGGGCCTCGCTCTCGGGGTCTCGCTCTCGGGGCCTCGCTCTCGGGGTCTCGCTCTCGAGGTCTCGCTCTCGGTTCCTCGCTCTCGGGGTCTCGCTCTCGGGGTCTCGCTCTCGGTTCCTCGCTCTCGGGGCCTCGCTCTCGGGGTCTCGCTCTCGGGGTCTCGCTCTCGAGGTCTCGCTCTCGGTTCCTCGCTCTCGGGGTCTCGCTCTCGGGGTCTCGCTCTCGGTTCCTCGCTCTCGGGGTCTCGCACTCGGGGTCTCGCTCTCGGGGTCTCGCTCTCGGTTCCTCGCTCTCGGGGTCTCGCTCTCGGTTCCTCGCTCTCGGGGCCTCGCTCTCGGTTCCTCGCTCTCGGAGTCTCGCTCTCAGGGTCTCGCTCTCAGTTCCTCGCTCTCGGGGCCTTGCTCTCGGTTCCTCGCTCTCGGGGCCTGGCTCTCGGTTCCTCGCACTCGGGGCCTCGCTCTCGGTTCCTCGCTCTCGGGGTCTCGCTCTCGGGGCCTCGCTCTCGGGATCTCGCTCTCGGGGTCTCGCTCTCGGGGTCTCGCTCTCGGGGCCTCGCTGTCGGGGCCTCGCTCTCGGACTCTCGCTCTCGGTTCCTCGCCCTCGGGGTCTCGCTCTCGCGGTCTCGCTCTCGGTTCCTCGCTCTCGGGGCCTCGCTCTCGGGGTCTCGCTCTCGGGGCCTCGCTCTCGGGGTCTCGCTCTCGGGGTCTCGCTCTCGGGGTCTCGCTCTCGAGGTCTCGCTCTCGGTTCCTCGCTCTCGGGGTCTCGCTCTCGGGGTCTCGCTCTCGGTTCCTCGCTCTCGGGGTCTCGCACTCGGGGTCTCGCTCTCGGGGTCTCGCTCTCGGTTCCTCGCTCTCGGGGTCTCGCTCTCGGGGCCTCGCTCTCGGGGCCTCGCTCTCGGTTCCTCGCTCTCGGGGTCTCGCTCTCGGGCTCTCGCTCTCGGGGCCTCGCTCTCGGTTCCTCGCTCTCGGAGTCTCGCTCTCAGGGTCTCGCTCTCGGTTCCTCGCTCTCGGGGCCGAGCTCTCGGTTCCTCGCTCTCGGGGCCTGGCTCTCGGTTCCTCGCTCTCGGGGTCTCGCTCTCGGGGTCTCGCTCTCGTTTCCTCGCTCTCAGGGTCTCGCTCTCGGGGTCTCGCTCTCGGGGCCTCGCTCTCGGGGTCTCGCTCTCGGGGCCTCGCTCTTGGGGTCTCGCTCTCGGGGTCTCGCTCTCGGTTCCTCGCTCTCGTGGTCTCGCTCTCGGGGCCTCGCTCTCGGGGTCTCGCTCTCGGGGCCTCGCTCTCGGGGTCTCGCTCTCGGGGTCTCGGTCTCGGTTCCTCGCTCTCGGGGTCTCGCTCTCGGGGCCTCGCTCTCGGGGTCTCGCTCTCGGTTCCTCGCTCTCGGGGTCTCGCTCACGGGGCCTCGCTCTCGGGGCCTCGCTCTCGGTTCCTCGCTCTCGGGGTCTCGCTCTCGGGGTCTCGCTCTCGGGGTATCGCGCTCGGTTCCTCGCTCTCCGGGTCTCGCACTCGGGGTCTCGCTCTCGGGGTCTCGCTCTCGGTTCCTCGCTCTCGGGGCCTCGCTCTCGGTTCCTTGCTCTCGGGGTCTCGCTCTCGGGGTCTCGCTCTCGGGGCCTCGCTCTCGGGGTCTCGCTCTCGGGGCCTCGCTCTCGGGGCCACGCTCTCGGGGTCTCGCTCTCGGGGTCTCGTTCTCGGGGCCTCTCTCTCGATTCCTCGCTCTCGGGGCCTCGCTCTCGGTTCCTCGCTCTCGGGGTCTCGCTCTCGGGGTCTCGCTCTCGGGGTCTCGCTCTCGGTTCCTCGCTCTCAGGGCCTCGCTCTCGGTTCCTCGCTCTCGGGGTCTCGCTCTCGAGGCCTCGCTCTCGGGGTCTCGCTCTCGGTTCCTCGCTCTCGGGGTCTCGCTCTCGGGGCCTCGCTCTCGGGGTCTCGCTCTCGGGGCCTCGCTCTCGGGGCCTCGCTCTCGGTTCCTCGCTCTCGGTTCCTCGCTCTCGGGGTCTCGCTCTCGGGGCCTCGCTCTCGAGGTCTCGCTCTCGGGGCCTCGCTCTTGGGGTCTCGCTCTCGAGGTCTCGCTCTCGGGGTCTCGCTCTCGGGGTCTCGCTCTCGGGGCCTCGCTCTCGGTTCCTCGCTCTCGGGGTCTCGCTCTCGGGGCCTCGCTCTCGGTTCCTCGCTCTCCGGGCCTCGCTCTCGGGGTCTCGCTCTCGGGGTCTCGCTCTCGGTTCCTCGCTCTCGGAGTCTCGCTCTCAGGGTCTCGCTCTCGGTTCCTCGCTCTCGGGGCCTAGCTCTCGGTTCCTCGCTCTCGGGGTCTCGCTCTCGGTTCCTCGCTCTCGGGGCCTGGCTCTCGGTTCCTCGCTCTCGGGGTCTCGCTCTCGGTTCCTCGCTCTCGGGGCCTCGCTCTCGGTTCCTCGCTCTCGGGGTCTCGCTCTCGGTTCCTCGCTCTCGGGGCCTGGCTCTCGGTTCCTCGCTCTCGGGGTCTCGCTCTCGGTTCCTCGCTCTCGGGCCCTTGCTCTCGGTTCCTCGCTCTCGCTCTCGGTTCCTCGCTCTCGGGGCCTCGCTCTCGGTTCCTTGCTCTCGGTTCCTCGCTCTCGGGGCCTCGCTCTCGGGGCCTCGCTCTCGGGGCCTCGCTCTCGGTTCCTCGCTCTCGGGGTCTCGCTCTCGGTTCCTCGCTCTCGGGGCCTCGCTCTCGGTTCCTCGCTCTCGGGGTCTCGCTCTCGGGGCCTCGCTCTCGGGGCCTCGCTCTCGGTTCCTCGCTCTCGGGGTCTCGCTCTCGGTTCCTCGCTCTCGGGGCCTCGCTCTCGGGGTCTCGCTCTCGGTTCCTCGCTCTCGGGGTCTCGCTCTCGGTTCCTCGCTCTCGGGGTCTGGCTCTCGGTTCCTCGCTCTCGGGGTCTCGCTCTCGGTTCCTCGCTCTCGCGGCCTTGCTCTCGGTTCCTCGCTCTCGCTCTCGGTTCCTCGCTCTCGGGGCCTCGCTCTCGGTTCCTTGCTCTCGGTTCCTCGCTCTCGGGGTCTCGCTCTCGGGGCCTCGCTCTCGGGGCCTCGCTCTCGGTTCCTCGCTCTCGGGGTCTCGCTCTCGGTTCCTCGCTCTCGGGGCCTCGCTCTCGGTTCCTCGCTCTCGGGGTCTCGCTCTCGGGGCCTCGCTCTCGGGGCCTCGCTCTCGGTTCCTCGCTCTCGGGGTCTCGCTCTCGGTTCCTCGCTCTCGGGGTCTCGCTCTCGGTTCCTCGCTCTCGGTTCCTCGCTCTCGGGGCCTCGCTCTCGGGGCCTCGCTCTCGGGGTCTCGCTCTCGGGGTCTGGCTGTCGGTTCCTCGCTCTCGGGGTCTCGCTCTCGGGGCCTCGCTCTCGGGGTCTCGCTCTCGTGGCCTCGCTCTCGGGGCCTCGCTCTCAGGGTCTCGCTCTCGGTTCCTTGCTCTCGGGGTCTCGCACTCGGGGCCTCGCTCTCGGGGCTCGCTCTCGGTTCCTCGCTCTCGGGGTCTCGCTCTCGGTTCCTCGCACTCGAGGTCTCGCTCTCGGTTCCTCGCTCTCGGGGTCTCGATCTCGGTTCCTCGCTCTCGGGGTCTCGCTCTTGTGGCCTCGCTCTCGGGGTCTCGCTCTCGGTTCCTCGCTCTCGGTTCCTTGCTCTCGGGGTCTCGCTCTCGGGGTCTCGCTCTCGGGGTCTCGCTCTCGGTTCCTCGCTCTCGGTTCCTCGCTCTCGGGGTCTCGCTCTCGGGGCCTCGCTCTCGGGGTCTCGCTCTCGGTTCCTCGCTCTCGGGGTCTCGCTCTCGGTTCCTCGCTCTCAGGGTCTCGCTCTCGGTTCCTCGCTCTCGGGGTCTCGCTCTCGGTTCCTCGCTCTCGGTTCCTCGCTCTCGGGGTCTCGCTCTCGGTTCCTCGCTCTCGGGGTCTCGCTCTCGGTTCCTCGCTCTCGGGGTCTCGCTCTCGGGGTCTCGCTCTCGGGGTCTCGCTCTCGGTTCCTCGCTCTCGGGGTCTGGCTCTCGGTTCCTCGTTCTCGGGGCCTCGCTCTCGGTTCCTCGCTCTCGGGGCCTCGCTCTCGGTTCCTCGCTCTCGGGGCCTCGCTCTCGGGATCTCGCTCTCGGGGTCTCGCTCTCGGGGTCTCGCTCTCGGGGCCTCGCTGTCGGGGCCTCGCTCTCGGACTCTCGCTCTCGGTTCCTCGCTCTCGGGGTCTCGCTCTCGCGGTCTCGCTCTCGGTTCCTCGCTCTCGGGGCCTCGCTCTCGGGGTCTCGCTCTCGGGGCCTCGCTCTCGGGGTCTCGCTCTCGAGGTCTCGCTCTCGGTTCCTCGCTCTCGGGGTCTCGCTCTCGGGGTCTCGCTCTCGGTTCCTCGCTCTCGGGGCCTCGCTCTCGGGGTCTCGCTCTCGGGGTATCGCTCTCGGTTCCTCGCTCTCGGGGTCTCGCACTCGGGGTCTCGCTCTCGGGGTCTCGCTCTCGGTTCCTCGCTCTCGGGGCCTCGCTGTCGGGGCCTCGCTCTCGGACTCTCGCTCTCGGTTCCTCGCTCTCGGGGCCTCGCTCTCGGGGTCTCGCTCTCGGGGCCTCGCTCTCGGGGTCTCGCTCTCGAGGTCTCGCTCTCGGTTCCTCGCTCTCGGGGTCTCGCTCTCGGGGTCTCGCTCTCGGTTCCTCGCTCTCGGGGCCTCGCTCTCGGGGTCTCGCTCTCGGGGTATCGCTCTCGGTTCCTCGCTCTCGGGGTCTCGCTCTCGGTTCCTCTCTCTCGGGGTCTCGCTCTCGGTTCCTCGCTCTCGGGGCCTCGCTCTCGGGGTCTCGCACTCGGGGTCTCGCTCTCGGGGTCTCGCTCTCGGTTCCTCGCTCTCGGGGTCTCGCTCTCGGGGTCTCGCTCTCGGTTCCTCGCTCTCGGGGCCTCGCTCTCGGGGTCTCGCTCTCGGTTCCTCGCTCTTGGGGTCTCGCTCTCGGGGCCTCGCTCTCGGGGCCTCGCTCTCGGTTCCTCGCTCTCGGGGTCTCGCTCTCGGGCTCTCGCTCTCGGGGCCTCGCTCTCGGGGTCTCGCTCTCCGGGTCTCGTTCTCGGGGCCTCGCTCTCGGTTCCTCGCTCTCGGGGCCTCGCTCTCGGTGTCTCGCTCTCGGGGTCTCGCTCTCGGTTCCTCGCTCTCGGGGTCTCGCTCTCGGGGTCTCGCTCTCGGGGTCTCGCTCTCGGTTCCTCGCTCTCGGGGCCTCGCTCTCGGTTCCTCGCTCTCGGGGTCTCGCTCTCGGGGTCTCGCTCTCGTTTCCTCGCTCTCAGGGTCTCGCTCTCGGGGTCTCGCTCTCGGGGCATCGCTCTCGGGGTCTCGCTCTCGGGGCCTCGCTCTTGGGGTCTCGCTCTCGGGGTCTCGCTCTCGGTTCCTCGCTCTCGGGGTCTCGCTCTCGGGGCCTCGCTCTCGGGGCCTCGCTCTCGGGGTCTCGCTCTCGGGGTCTCGGTCTCGGTTCCTCGCTCTCGGGGTCTCGCTCTCGGGGCCTCGCTCTCGGGGTCTCGCTCTCGGTTCCTCGCTCTCGGGGTCTCGCTCACGGGGCCTCGCTCTCGGGGCCTCGCTCTCGGTTCCTCGCTCTCGGGGTCTCGCTCTCGGGGTCTCGCTCTCGGGGTATCGCGCTCGGTTCCTCGCTCTCGGTTCCTCGCTCTCGGGGTCTCGCACTCGGGGTCTCGCTCTCGGGGTCTCGCTCTCGGGTCCTTGCTCTCGGGGTCTCGCACTCGGGGCCTCGCTCTCGGGGCCTCGCTCTCGGGTCCTTGCTCTCGGGGTCTCGCTCTCGGTGCCTCGCTCTCGGGGTCTCGCTCTCGGGGCCTCGCTCTCGGGGCCACGCTCTCGGGGTCTCGCTCTCGGGGTCTCGTTCTCGGGGCCTCGCTCTCGATTCCTCGCTCTCGGGGCCTCGCTCTCGGTTCCTCGCTCTCGGGGTCTCGCTCTCGGTTCCTCGCTCTCGGGGTCTCGCTCTCGGGGTCTCGCTCTCGGGGTCTCGCTCTCGGTTCCTCGCTCTCAGGGCCTCGCTCTCGGTTCCTCGCTCTCGGGGTCTCGCTCTCGGGGCCTCGCTCTCGGTTCCTCGCTCTCGGGGTCTCGCTCTCGGGGTCTCGTTCTCGGGGCCTCGCTCTCGGGGTCTCGCTCTCGGGGCCTCGCTCTCGGGGCCTCGCTCTCGGTTCCTCGCTCTCGGGGTCTCGCTCTCGGTTCCTCGCTCTCGGGGTCTCGCTCTCGGTTCCTCGCTCTCGGGGTCTCGCTCTCGGGGCCTCGCTCTCGAGGTCTCGCTCTTGGGGTCTCGCTCTCGGGGTCTCGCTCTCGGTTCCTCGCTCTCGAGGTCTCGCTCTCGGGGTCTCGCTCTCGGGGTCTCGATCTCGGGGCCTCGCTCTCGGGGTCTCGCTCTCGGGGCCTCGCTCTCGGGGTCTCGGTCTCGGTTCCTCGCTCTCGGTTCCTCGCTCTCGGTTCCTCGCACTCGGGGTCTCGCTCTCGGTTCCTCGCTCTCGGGGTCTCGCTCTCGGTTCCTCGCTCTCGGGGTCTCGCTCTCGGTTCCTCGCTCTCGGGGTCTCGCTCTCGGTTCCTCGCTCTCGGGGCCTCGCTCTCGGGGTCTCGCTCTCGGGGTCTCGTACTCGGTTCCTCGCTCTCGGGGTCTCGCTCTCGGGGTCTCGCTCTCGGTTCCTCGCTCTCGGGGCCTCGCTCTCGGGGTCTCGCTCTCGGTTCCTCGCTCTCGGGGTCTCGCTCTCGGGGTCTCGCTCTCGGGGTCTCGCTCTCGGGGCCTCGCTCTCGGGGCCTCGCTCTCGGACTCTCGCTCTCGGTTCCTCGCTCTCGGGGTCTCGCTCTCGCGGTCTCGCTCTCGGTTCCTCGCTCTCGGGGCCTCGCTCTCGGGGTCTCGCTCTCGGGGCCTCGCTCTCGGGGTCTCGCTCTCGAGGTCTCGCTCTCGGTTCCTCGCTCTCGGGGTCTCGCTCTCGGGGTCTCGCTCTCGGTTCCTCGCTCTCGGGGCCTCGCTCTCGGGGTCTCGCTCTCGGGGTATCGCTCTCGGTTCCTCGCTCTCGGGGTCTCGCTCTCGGTTCCTCGCTCTCGGGGCCTCGCTCTCGGGGTCTCGCACTCCGGGTCTCGCTCTCGGGGTCTCGCTCTCGGTTCCTCGCTCTCGGGGTCTCGCTCTCGGGGTCTCGCTCTCGGTTCCTCGCTCTCGGGGCCTCGCTCTCGGGGTCTCGCTCTCGGTTCCTCGCTCTCGGGGCCTCGCTCTCGGTTCCTCGCTCTCGGGGTCTCGCTCTCGGGGTCTCGCTCTCGGGGCCTCGCTCTCGGGGTCTCGCTCTCGGGGCCTCGCTCTCGGGGCCACGCTCTCGGGGTCTCGCTCTCGGGGTCTCGTTCTCGGGGCCTCGCTCTCGATTCCTCGCTCTCGGGGCCTCGCTCTCGGTTCCTCGCTCTCGGGGCCTCGCTCTCGGGGTCTCGCTCTCGGGGCCTCGCTCTCGGGGCCACGCTCTCGGGGTCTCGCTCTCGGGGTCTCGTTCTCGGGGCCTCGCTCTCGGGGTCTCGCTCTCGGGGTCTCGCTATCGGTTCCTCGCTCTCAGGGCCTCGCTCTCGGGGTCTCGCTCTCGGGGTCTCGCTCTCGGGGTCTCGCTATCGGTTCCTCGCTCTCAGGGCCTCGCTCTCGGTTCCTCGCTCTCGGGGTCTCGCTCTCGGGGCCTCGCTCTCGGTTCCTCGCTCTCGGGGTCTCGCTCTCGGTTCCTCGCTCTCGGGGCCTCGCTCTCGGTTCCTCGCTCTCGGGGTCTCGCTCTCGGGGCCTCGCTCTCGGGGCCTCGCTCTCGGTTCCTCGCTCTCGGGGTCTCGCTCTCGGTTCCTCGCTCTCGGGGTCTCGCTCTCGGTTCCTCGCTCTCGGTTCCTCGCTCTCGGGGCCTCGCTCTCGGGGCCTCGCTCTCGGGGTCTCGCTCTCGGGGTCTGGCTGTCGGTTCCTCGCTCTCGGGGTCTCGCTCTCGGGGCCTCGCTCTCGGGGTCTCGCTCTCGGGGCCTCGCTCTCGGGGCCTCGCTCTCAGGGTCTCGCTCTCGGTTCCTCGCTCTCGGGGTCTCGCACTCGGGGCCTCGCTCTCGGGGCTCGCTCTCGGTTCCTCGCTCTCGGGGTCTCGCTCTCGGTTCCTCGCTCTCGGGGCCTCGCTCTCGGGGTCTCGCTCTCGGTTCCTCGCTCTCGGGGCCTCGCTCTCGGTTCCTCGCTCTCGGGGTCTCGCTCTCGGGGTCTCGCTCTCGGGGCCTCGCTCTCGGGGTCTCGCTCTCGGGGCCTCGCTCTCGGGGTCTCGCTCTCGGGGCCTCGCTCTCGGGGTCTGGCTCTCGGTTCCTCGCTCTCGGGGCCTCGCTCTCGGGGCCACGCTCTCGGGGTCTCGCTCTCGGGGTCTCGTTCTCGGGGCCTCGCTCTCGGTTCCTCGCTCTCGGGGCCTCGCTCTCGGTTCCTCGCTCTCGGGGTCTCGCTCTCGGGGTCTCGCTCTCGGGGTCTCGCTATCGGTTCCTCGCTCTCAGGGCCTCGCTCTCGGTTCCTCGCTCTCGGGGTCTCGCTCTCGGGGCCTCGCTCTCGGTTCCTCGCTCTCGGGGTCTCGCTCTCGGTTCCTCGCTCTCGGGGCCTCGCTCTCGGTTCCTCGCTCTCGGGGTCTCGCTCTCGGGGCCTCGCTCTCGGGGCCTCGCTCTCGGTTCCTCGCTCTCGGGGTCTCGCTCTCGGTTCCTCGCTCTCGGGGTCTCGCTCTCGGTTCCTCGCTCTCGGTTCCTCGCTCTCGGGGCCTCGCTCTCGGGGCCTCGCTCTCGGGGTCTCGCTCTCGGGGTCTGGCTGTCGGTTCCTCGCTCTCGGGGTCTCGCTCTCGGGGCCTCGCTCTCGGGGTCTCGCTCTCGGGGCCTCGCTCTCGGGGCCTCGCTCTCAGGGTCTCGCTCTCGGTTCCTCGCTCTCGGGGTCTCGCTCTCGGGGCCTCGCTCTCGGGGTCTCGCTCTCGGGGTCTCGCTCTCGGTTCCTCGCTCTCGGGGTCTCGCTCTCGGGGCCTCGCTCTCGGGGTCTCGCTCTCGGGGCCTCGCTCTCGGGGTCTCGCTCTCGGGGTCTCGGTCTCGGTTCCTCGCTCTCGGGGTCTCGCTCTCGGGGCCTCGCTCTCGGGGTCTCGCTCTCGGTTCCTCGCTCTCGGGGTCTCGCTCACGGGGCCTCGCTCTCGGGGCCTCGCTCTCGGTTCCTCGCTCTCGGGGTCTCGCTCTCGGTTCCTCGCTCTCGGGGTCTCGCTCTCGGTTCCTCGCTCTCGGGGTCTCGCTCTCGGGGCCTCGCTCTCGAGGTCTCGCTCTCGGGGCCTCGCTCTCGGGGTCTCGCTCTCGGGGTCTCGCTCGGTTCCTCGCTCTCGAGGTCTCGCTCTCGGGGTCTCGCTCTCGGGGTCTCGATCTCGGGGCCTCGCTCTCGGTTCCTCGCTCTCGGGGTCTCGCTCTCGGGGCCTCGCTCTCGGTTCCTCGCTCTCGGGGTCTCGCTCTCGGTTCCTCGCTCTCGGGGCCTCGCTCTCGGTTCCTCGCTCTCGGGGTCTCGCTCTCGGGGCCTCGCTCTCGGGGCCTCGCTCTCGGTTCCTCGCTCTCGGGGTCTCGCTCTCGGTTCCTCGCTCTCGGGGTCTCGCTCTCGGTTCCTCGCTCTCGGTTCCTCGCTCTCGGGGCCTCGCTCTCGGGGCCTCGCTCTCGGGGTCTCGCTCTCGGGGTCTGGCTGTCGGTTCCTCGCTCTCGGGGTCTCGCTCTCGGGGCCTCGCTCTCGGGGTCTCGCTCTCGGGGCCTCGCTCTCGGGGCCTCGCTCTCAGGGTCTCGCTCTCGGTTCCTCGCTCTCGGGGTCTCGCTCTCGGGGCCTCGCTCTCGGGGTCTCGCTCTCGGGGCCTCGCTCTTGGGGTCTCGCTCTCGGGGTCTCGCTCTCGGTTCCTCGCTCTCGGGGTCTCGCTCTCGGGGCCTCGCTCTCGGGGTCTCGCTCTCGGGGCCTCGCTCTCGGGGTCTCGCTCTCGGGGTCTCGGTCTCGGTTCCTCGCTCTCGGGGTCTCGCTCTCGGGGCCTCGCTCTCGGGGTCTCGCTCTCGGTTCCTCGCTCTCGGGGTCTCGCTCACGGGGCCTCGCTCTCGGGGCCTCGCTCTCGGTTCCTCGCTCTCGGGGTCTCGCTCTCGGTTCCTCGCTCTCGGGGTCTCGCTCTCGGTTCCTCGCTCTCGGGGTCTCGCTCTCGGGGCCTCGCTCTCGAGGTCTCGCTCTCGGGGCCTCGCTCTCGGGGTCTCGCTCTCGGGGTCTCGCTCGGTTCCTCGCTCTCGAGGTCTCGCTCTCGGGGTCTCGCTCTCGGGGTCTCGATCTCGGGGCCTCGCTCTCGGGGTCTCGCTCTCGGGGCCACGCTCTCGGGGTCTCGGCCTCGGTTCCTCGCTCTCGGTTCCTCGCTCTCGGTTCCTCGCAATCGGGGTCTCGCTCTCGGTTCCTCGCTCTCGGGGTCTCGGCCTCGGTTCCTCGCTCTCGGTTCCTCGCTCTCGGTTCCTCGCAATCGGGGTCTCGCTCTCGGGGCCTCGCTCTCGAGGTCTCGCTCTCGGGGCCTCGCTCTCGGGGTCTCGCTCTCGGGGTCTCGCTCGGTTCCTCGCTCTCGAGGTCTCGCTCTCGGGGTCTCGCTCTCGGGGTCTCGATCTCGGGGCCTCGCTCTCGGTTCCTCGCTCTCGGGGTCTCGCTCTCGGGGCCTCGCTCTCGGTTCCTCGCTCTCGGGGTCTCGCTCTCGGTTCCTCGCTCTCGGGGCCTCGCTCTCGGTTCCTCGCTCTCGGGGTCTCGCTCTCGGGGCCTCGCTCTCGGGGCCTCGCTCTCGGTTCCTCGCTCTCGGGGTCTCGCTCTCGGTTCCTCGCTCTCGGGGTCTCGCTCTCGGTTCCTCGCTCTCGGTTCCTCGCTCTCGGGGCCTCGCTCTCGGGGCCTCGCTCTCGGGGTCTCGCTCTCGGGGTCTGGCTGTCGGTTCCTCGCTCTCGGGGTCTCGCTCTCGGGGCCTCGCTCTCGGGGTCTCGCTCTCGGGGCCTCGCTCTCGGGGCCTCGCTCTCAGGGTCTCGCTCTCGGTTCCTCGCTCTCGGGGTCTCGCTCTCGGGGCCTCGCTCTCGGGGTCTCGCTCTCGGGGCCTCGCTCTTGGGGTCTCGCTCTCGGGGTCTCGCTCTCGGTTCCTCGCTCTCGGGGTCTCGCTCTCGGGGCCTCGCTCTCGGGGTCTCGCTCTCGGGGCCTCGCTCTCGGGGTCTCGCTCTCGGGGTCTCGGTCTCGGTTCCTCGCTCTCGGGGTCTCGCTCTCGGGGCCTCGCTCTTGGGGTCTCGCTCTCGGGGTCTCGCTCTCGGTTCCTCGCTCTCGGGGTCTCGCTCTCGGGGCCTCGCTCTCGGGGTCTCGCTCTCGGGGCCTCGCTCTCGGGGTCTCGCTCTCGGGGTCTCGGTCTCGGTTCCTCGCTCTCGGGGTCTCGCTCTCGGGGCCTCGCTCTCGGGGTCTCGCTCTCGGTTCCTCGCTCTCGGGGTCTCGCTCACGGGGCCTCGCTCTCGGGGCCTCGCTCTCGGTTCCTCGCTCTCGGGGTCTCGCTCTCGGTTCCTCGCTCTCGGGGTCTCGCTCTCGGTTCCTCGCTCTCGGGGTCTCGCTCTCGGGGCCTCGCTCTCGAGGTCTCGCTCTCGGGGCCTCGCTCTCGGGGTCTCGCTCTCGGGGTCTCGCTCGGTTCCTCGCTCTCGAGGTCTCGCTCTCGGGGTCTCGCTCTCGGGGTCTCGATCTCGGGGCCTCGCTCTCGGGGTCTCGCTCTCGGGGCCACGCTCTCGGGGTCTCGGCCTCCGTTCCTCGCTCTCGGTTCCTCGCTCTCGGTTCCTCGCAATCGGGGTCTCGCTCTCGGTTCCTCGCTCTCGGGGTCTCGCTCTCGGTTCCTCGCTCTCGGGGTCTCGCTCTCGGTTCCTCGCTCTCGGGGCCTCGCTCTCGGGGTCTCGCTCTCGGGGTCTCGTTCTCGGTACCTCGCTCTCGGGGTCTCGCTCTCGGTTCCTCGCTCTCGTGGTCTCGCTTTCGGTTCCTCGCTCTCGGGGCCTCGCTCTCGGGGTCTCGCACTCGGGGTCTCGCTCTCGGGGTCTCGCTCTCGGTTCCTCGCTCTCGGGGTCTCGCTCTCGGGGTCTCGCTCTCGGTTCCTCGCTCTCGGGGCCTCGCTCTCGGGGTCTCGCTCTCGGTTCCTCGCTCTTGGGGTCTCGCTCTCGGGGCCTCGCTCTCGGGGCCTCGCTCTCGGTTCCTCGCTCTCGGGGTCTCGCTCTCGGGCTCTCGCTCTCGGGGCCTCGCTCTCGGGGCCTCGCTCTCGGGGTCTCGCTCTCGGGGTCTCGTTCTCGGGGCCTCGCTCTCGGTTCCTCGCTCTCGGGGCCTCGCTCTCGGTGTCTCGCTCTCGGGGTCTCGCTCTCGGTTCCTCGCTCTCGGGGTCTCGCTCTCGGGGTCTCGCTCTCGGGGTCTCGCTCTCGGGGTCTCGCTCTCGGTTCCTCGCTCTCGGGGCCTCGCTCTCGGTTCCTCGCTCTCGGGGTCTCGCTCTCGGGGTCTCGCTCTCGTTTCCTCGCTCTCAGGGTCTCGCTCTCGGGGCCTCGCTCTCGGGGTCTCGCTCTCGGGGTCTCGCTCTCGGGGCCTCGCTCTTGGGGTCTCGCTCTCGGGGTCTCGCTCTCGGTTCCTCGCTCTCGGGGTCTCGCTCTCGGGGCCTCGCTCTCGGGGTCTCGCTCTCGGGGCCTCGCTCTCGGGGTCTCGCTCTCGGGGTCTCGGTCTCGGTTCCTCGCTCTCGGGGTCTCGCTCTCGGGGCCTCGCTCTCGGGGTCTCGCTCTCGGTTCCTCGCTCTCGGGGTCTCGCTCACGGGGCCTCGCTCTCGGGGCCTCGCTCTCGGTTCCTCGCTCTCGGGGTCTCGCTCTCGGGGTCTCGCTCTCGGGGTATCGCGCTCGGGGTCTCGCTCTCGGGGTCTCGCTCTCGGGGCCTCGCTCTCGGGGTCTCGCTCTCGGGGTCTCGCTCTCGGGGCCTCGCTCTCGGGGCCTCGCTCTCGGTTCCTCGCTCTCGGGGTCTCGCTCTCGGGGTCTCGCTCTCGGTTCCTCGCTCTCGGGGTCTCGCTCTCGGGGCCTCGCTCTCGAGGTCTCGCTCTCGGGGCCTCGCTCTCGGGGTCTCGCTCTCGGGGTCTCGCTCGGTTCCTCGCTCTCGAGGTCTCGCTCTCGGGGTCTCGCTCTCGGGGTCTCGATCTCGGGGCCTCGCTCTCGGGGTCTCGCTCTCGGGGCCTCGCTCTCGGGGTCTCGGCCTCGGTTCCTCGCTCTCGGTTCCTCGCTCTCGGTTCCTCGCAATCGGGGTCTCGCTCTCGGTTCCTCGCTCTCGGGGTCTCGCTCTCGGTTCCTCGCTCTCGGGGTCTCGCTCTCGGTTCCTCGCTCTCGGGGCCTCGCTCTCGGGGTCTCGCTCTCGGGGTCTCGTTCTCGGTTCCTCGCTCTCGGGGTCTCGCTCTCGGGGCCTCGCTCTCGGGGCCTCGCTCTCGGGTCTCGCTCTCGGGGTCTGGCTGTCGGTTCCTCGCTCTCGGGGTCTCGCTCTCGGGGCCTCGCTCTCGGGGTCTCGCTCTCGGGGCCTCGCTCTCGGGGCCCTCGCTCTCAGGGTCTCGCTCTCGGTTCCTTGCTCTCGGGGTCTCGCACTCGGGGCCTCGCTCTCGGGGTCTCGCTCTCGGGGTCTCGCTCTCGGGGTCTCGCTCTCGGTTCCTCGCTCTCGGGGTCTCGCTCTCGGGGTCTCGCTCTCGGGGTCTCGCTCTCGGTTCCTCGCTCTCGGGGTCTCGCTCTCGGTTCCTCGCTCTCGGTTCCTAGCTCTCGGGGTCTCGCTCTCGGGGTCTCGCTCTCGGGGTCTCGCTCTCGGTTCCTCGCTCTCGGTTCCTTGCTCTCGGGGTCTCGCTCTCGGGGCCTCGCTCTCGGGGTCTCGCTCTCGGTTCCTTGCTCTCGGGGTCTCGCACTCGGTTCCTCGCTCTCGGGGTCTCGCTCTCGGTTCCTTGCTCTCGAGGTTTCGCTCTCGGGGCCTCGCTCTCGGGGTCTCGCTCTCGGTTCCTCGCTCTCGGGGTCTCGCTCTCGGTTCCTCGCTCTCGGTTCCTCGCTCTCGGGGTCTCGCTCTCGGTTCCTCGCTCTCGGGGTCTCGCTCTCGGTTCCTCGCTCTCGGGGTCTCGCTCTCGGGGCCTCGCTCTCGGTTCCTCGCTCTCGGTTCCTCGCTCTCGGGGTCTCGCTCTCGGGGCCTCGCTCTCGGTTCCTCGCTCTCGGGGCCTCGCTCTCGGTTCCTCGCTCTCGGTTCCTCGCTCTCGGTTCCTCGCACTCGGGGTCTCGCTCTCGGTTCCTCGCTCTCGGGGTCTCGCTCTCGGTTCCTCGTTCTCGGGGTCTCGCTCTCGGTTCCTCGCTCTCGGGGCCTCGCTCTCGGGGTCTCGCTCTCGGGGTCTCGTTCTCGGTTCCTCGCTCTCGGGGTCTCGCTCTCGGGGTCTCGCTCTCGGTTCCTCGCTCTCGGGGCCTCGCTCTCGGGGTCTCGCTCTCGGTTCCTCGCTCTCGGGGTCTCGCTCTCGGGGTCTCGCTCTCGGGGTCTCGCTCTCGGTTCCTCGCTCTCGGGGTCTGGCTCTCGGTTCCTCGCTCTCGGGGCCTCGCTCTCGGTTCCTCGCTCTCGGGGCCTCGCTCTCGGTTCCTCGCTCTCGGGGTCTCGCTCTCGGGGCCTCGCTCTCGGGATCTCGCTCTCGGGGTCTCGCTCTCGGGGTCTCGCTCTCGGGGCCTCGCTGTCGGGGCCTCGCTCTCGGACTCTCGCTCTCGGTTCCTCGTTCTCGGGGTCTCGCTCTCGCGGTCTCGCTCTCGGTTCCTCGCTCTCGGGGCCTCGCTCTCGGGGTCTCGCTCTCGGGGCCTCGCTCTCGGGGTCTCGCTCTCGAGGTCTCGCTCTCGGTTCCTCGCTCTCGGGGTCTCGCTCTCGGGGTCTCGCTCTCGGTTCCTCGCTCTCGGGGCCTCGCTCTCGGGGTCTCGCTCTCGGGGTATCGCTCTCGGTTCCTCGCTCTCGGTTCCTCGCTCTCGGGGTCTCGCTCTCGGTTCCTCGCTCTCGGGGCCTCGCTCTCGGGGTCTCGCACTCGGGGTCTCGCTCTCGGGGTCTCGCTCTCGGTTCCTCGCTCTCGGGGTCTCGCTCTCGGGGTCTCGCTCTCGGGGTCTCGCTCTCGGTTCCTCGATCTCGGGGTCTCGCTCTCAGGGTCTCGCTCTCGGTTCCTCGCTCTCGGGGCCTCGCTCTCGGGGTCTCGCTCTCGGTTCCTCGCTCTTGGGGTCTCGCTCTCGGGGCCTCGCTCTCGGGGCCTCGCTCTCGGTTCCTCGCTCTCGGGGTCTCGCTCTCGGGCTCTCGCTCTCGGGGCCTCGCTCTCGGGGCCTCGCTCTCGGGGTCTCGCTCTCGGGGTCTCGTTCTCGGGGCCTCGCTCTCGGTTCCTCGCTCTCGGGGCCTCGCTCTCGGTGTCTCGCTCTCGGGGTCTCGCTCTCGGTTCCTCGCTCTCGGGGTCTCGCTCTCGGGGTCTCGCTCTCGGGGTCTCGCTCTCGGTTCCTCGCTCTCGGGGCCTCGCTCTCGGTTCCTCGCTCTCGGGGTCTCGCTCTCGGGGTCTCGCTCTCGTTTCCTCGCTCTCAGGGTCTCGCTCTCGGGGCCTCGCTCTCGGGGTCTCGCTCTCGGGGTCTCGCTCTCGGGGCCTCGCTCTCGGGGTCTCGCTCTCGGGGCCTCGCTCTTGGGGTCTCGCTCTCGGGGTCTCGCTCTCGGTTCCTCGCTCTCGGGGTCTCGCTCTCGGGGCCTCGCTCTCGGGGTCTCGCTCTCAGGGCCTCGCTCTCGGGGTCTCGCTCTCGGGGTCTCGGTCTCGGTTCCTCGCTCTCGGGGTCTCGCTCTCGGGGCCTCGCTCTCGGGGTCTCGCTCTCGGTTCCTCGCTCTCGGGGTCTCGCTCACGGGGCCTCGCTCTCGGGGCCTCGCTCTCGGTTCCTCGCTCTCGGGGTCTCGCTCTTGGGGTCTCGCTCTCGGGGTATCGCGCTCGGGGTCTCGCTCTCGGGGTCTCGCTCTCGGGGCCTCGCTCTCGGGGCCTCGCTCTCGGTTCCTCGCTCTCGGGGTCTCGCTCTTGGGGTCTCGCTCTCGGGGTATCGCTCTCGGGGTCTCGCTCTCGGGGTCTCGCTCTCGGGGCCTCGCTCTCGGGGCCTCGCTCTCGGTTCCTCGCTCTCGGGGTCTCGCTCTCGGTTCCTCGCTCTCGGGGTCTCGCTCTCGGGGCCTCGCTCTCGAGGTCTCGCTCTCGGGGCCTCGCTCTCGGGGTCTCGCTCTCGGGGTCTCGCTCTCGGTTCCTCGCTCTCGAGGTCTCGCTCTCGGGGTCTCGCTCTCGGGGTCTCGATCTCGGGGCCTCGCTCTCGGGGTCTCGCTCTCGGGGCCTCGCTCTCGGGGTCTCGGTCTCGGGGCCTCGCTGTCGGGGTCTCGCTCTCGGACTCTCGCTCTCGGTTCCTCGTTCTCGGGGTCTCGCTCTCGCGGTCTCGCTCTCGGTTCCTCGCTCTCGGGGCCTCGCTCTCGGGGTCTCGCTCTCGGGGCCTCGCTCTCGGGGTCTCGCTCTCGAGGTCTCGCTCTCGGTTCCTCGCTCTCGGGGTCTCGCTCTCGGGGTCTCGCTCTCGGTTCCTCGCTCTCGGGGCCTCGCTCTCGGGGTCTCGCTCTCGGGGTATCGCTCTCGGTTCCTCGCTCTCGGTTCCTCGCTCTCGGGGTCTGGCTCTCGGTTCCTCGCTCTCGGGGCCTCGCTCTCGGTTCCTCGCTCTCGGGGTCTCGCTCTCGGGGCCTCGCTCTCGGACTCTCGCTCTCGCTTCCTCGCTCTCGGGGTCTCGCTCTCGGGGCCTCGCTCTCGGGGTCTCGCTCTCGAGGTCTCGCTCTCGGTTCCTCGCTCTCGGGGTCTCGCTCTCGGGGTCTCGCTCTCGGTTCCTCGCTCTCGGGGCCTCGCTCTCGGGGTCTCGCTCTCGGGGTATCGCTCTCGGTTCCTCGCTCTCGGGGTCTCGCACTCGGGGTCTCGCTCTCGGGGTCTCGCTCTCGGTTCCTCGCTCTCGGGGTCTCGCTCTCGGTTCCTCGCTCTCGGCGCCTCGCTCTCGGGGTCTCGCACTCGGGGTCTCGCTCTCGGGGTCTCGCTCTCGGTTCCTCGCTCTCGGGGTCTCGCTCTCGGGGTCTCGCTCTCGGTTCCTCGCTCTCGGTGCCTCGCTCTCGCGGTCTCGCTCTCGGTTCCTCGCTCTCGGGGTCTCGCTCTCGGGGCCTCGCTCTCGGGGCCTCGCTCTCGGGGTCTCGTTCTCGGGGTCTCGCTCTCGGGGTCTCGCTCTCGGTTCCTCGCTCTCGGGGTCTCGCTCTCGGGCTATCGCTCTCGGGGTCTCGCTCTCGGTGTCTCGCTCTCGGTTCCTCGCTCTCGGGGTCTCGCTCTCGGTTCCTCGCTCTCGGGGTCTCGCTCTCGGGCTATCGCTCTCGGGGCCTCGCTCTCGGGGCCTCGCTCTCGGGGTCTCGCTCTCGGGGTCTCGTTCTCGGGGCCTCGCTCTCGGGGTCTCGCTCACGGGGTCTCGTTCTCGGGGCCTCGCTCTCGGTTCCTCGCTCTCGGGGTCTCGCTCTCGGGGTCATGCTCTCGGGGTATCGCGCTCGGGGTCTCGCTCTCGGAGTCTCGCTCTCGGGGCCTCGCTCTCGGGGTCTCGCTCTCGGGGCCTCGCTCTCGGGGCCTCGCTCTCGGTTCCTCGCTCTCGGGGCCTCGCTCTCGGTGTCTCGCTCTCGGGGTCTCGCTCTCGGTTCCTCGCTCTCGGGGTCTCGCTCTCGGGGTCTCGCTCTCGGGGTCTCGCTCTCGGTTCCTCGCTCTCGGGGCCTCGCTCTCGGTTCCTCGCTCTCGGGGTCTCGCTCTCGGGGTCTCGCTCTCGTTTCCTCGCTCTCAGGGTCTCGCTCTCGGGGCCTCGCACTCGGGGTCTCGCTCTCGGGGTCTCGCTCTCGGGGCCTCGCTCTCGGGGTCTCGCTCTCGGGGCCTCGCTCTTGGGGTCTCGCTCTCGGGGTCTCGCTCTCGGTTCCTCGCTCTCGGGGTCTCGCTCTCGGGGCCTCGCTCTCGGGGTCTCGCTCTCAGGGCCTCGCTCTCGGGGTCTCGCTCTCGGGGTCTCGGTCTCGGTTCCTCGCTCTCGGGGCCTCGCTCTCGGGGTCTCGCTCTCGATTCCTCGCTCTCGGGGTCTCGCTCACGGGGCCTCGCTCTCGGGGCCTCGCTCTCGGTTCCTCGCTCTCGGGGTCTCGCTCTCGGGGTCTCGCTCTCGGGGTATCGCGCTCGGGGTCTCGCTCTCGGGGTCTCGCTCTCGGGGCCTCGCTCTCGGGGTCTCGCTCTCGGGGTCTCGCTCTCGGGGTCTCGGTCTCGGTTCCTCGCTCTCGGGGTCTCGCTCTCGGGGCCTCGCTCTCGGGGTCTCGCTCTCGGTTCCTCGCTCTCGGGGTCTCGCTCACGGGGCCTCGCTCTCGGGGCCTCGCTCTCGGTTCCTCGCTCTCGGGGTCTCGCTCTCGGGGTCTCGCTCTCGGGGTATCGCGCTCGGGGTCTCGCTCTCGGGGTCTCGCTCTCGGGGCCTCGCTCTCGGGGTCTCGCTCTCGGGGTCTCGCTCTCGGGGCCTCGCTCTCGGGGCCTCGCTCTCGGTTCCTCGCTCTCGGGGTCTCGCTCTCGGTTCCTCGCTCTCGGGGTCTCGCTCTCGGTTCCTCGCTCTCGGGGTCTCGCTCTCGGGGTCTCGCTCTCGGGGCCTCGCTCTCGGGGTCTCGCTCTCGGGGTCTCGCTCTCGGTTCCTCGCTCTCGAGGTCTCGCTCTCGGGGTCTCGCTCTCGGGGTCTCGATCTCGGGGCCTCGCTCTCGGGGTCTCGCTCTCGGGGCCTCGCTCTCGGGGTCTCGGTCTCGGTTCCTCGCTCTCGGTTCCTCGCTCTCGGTTCCTCGCACTCGGGGTCTCGCTCTCGGTTCCTCGCTCTCGGGGTCTCGCTCTCGGTTCCTCGCTCTCGGGGTCTCGCTCTCGGTTCCTCGCTCTCGGGGCCTCGCTCTCGGGGTCTCGCTCTCGGGGTCTCGTTCTCGGTTCCTCGCTTTCGGGGTCTCGCTCTCGGGGTCTCGCTCTCGGTTCCTCGCTCTCGGTTCCTCGCTCTCGGGGTCTGGCTCTCGGTTCCTCGCTCTCGGGGCCTCGCTCTCGGTTCCTCGCTCTCGGGGCCTCGCTCTCGGTTCCTCGCTCTCGGGGTCTCGCTCTCGGGGCCTCGCTCTCGGACTCTCGCTCTCGCTTCCTCGCTCTCGGGGTCTCGCTCTCGGGGCCTCGCTCTCGGGGTCTCGCTCTCGAGGTCTCGCTCTCGGTTCCTCGCTCTCGGGGTCTCGCTCTCGGGGTCTCGCTCTCGGTTCCTCGCTCTCGGGGCCTCGCTCTCGGGGTCTCGCTCTCGGGGTATCGCTCTCGGTTCCTCGCTCTCGGGGTCTCGCACTCGGGGTCTCGCTCTCGGGGTCTCGCTCTCGGTTCCTCGCTCTCGGGGTCTCGCTCTCGGTTCCTCGCTCTCGGCGCCTCGCTCTCGGGGTCTCGCACTCGGGGTCTCGCTCTCGGGGTCTCGCTCTCGGTTCCTCGCTCTCGGGGTCTCGCTCTCGGGGTCTCGCTCTCGGTTCCTCGCTCTCGGGGCCTCGCTCTCGGTGCCTCGCTCTCGGGGCCTCGCTCTCGGTTCCTCGCTCTCGGGGTCTCGCTCTCGGGGTCTCGCTCTCGGGGTATCGCGCTCGGGGTCTCGCTCTCGGGGTCTCGCTCTCGGGGCCTCGCTCTCGGGGTCTCGCTCTCGGGGTCTCGCTCTCGGGGCCTCGCTCTCGGGGCCTCGCTCTCGGTTCCTCGCTCTCGGGGTCTCGCTCTCGGTTCCTCGCTCTCGGGGTCTCGCTCTCGGTTCCTCGCTCTCGGGGTCTCGCTCTCGGGGCCTCGCTCTCGAGGTCTCGCTCTCGGGGCCTCGCTCTTGGGGTCTCGCTCTCGGGGTCTCGCTCTCGGTTCCTCGCTCTCGAGGTCTCGCTCTCGGGGTCTCGCTCTCGGGGTCTCGATCTCGGGGCCTCGCTCTCGGGGTCTCGCTCTCGGGGCCTCACTCTCGGGATCTCGGTCTCGGTTCCTCGCTCTCGGTTCCTCGCTCTCGGTTCCTCGCACTCGGGGTCTCGCTCTCGGTTCCTCGCTCTCGGGGTCTCGCTCTCGGTTCCTCGCTCTCGGGGTCTCGCTCTCGGTTCCTCGCTCTCGGGGTCTCGCTCTCGGTTCCTCGCTCTCGGGGCCTCGCTCTCGGGGTCTCGCTCTCGGGGTCTCGTTCTCGGTTCCTCGCTCTCGGGGTCTCGCTCTCGGGGTCTCGCACTCGGGGTCTCGCTCTCGGGGTCTCGCTCTCGGTTCCTCGCTCTCGGGGTCTCGCTCTCGGGGTCTCGCTCTCGGTTCCTCGCTCTCGGTGCCTCGCTCTCGCGGTCTCGCTCTCGGTTCCTCGCTCTCGGGGTCTCGCTCTCGGGGCCTCGCTCTCGGGGCCTCGCTCTCGGGGTCTCGTTCTCGGGGTCTCGCTCTCGGGGTCTCGCTCTCGGTTCCTCGCTCTCGGGGTCTCGCTCTCGGGCTATCGCTCTCGGGGTCTCGCTCTCGGGGTCTCGCTCTCGGTTCCTCGCTCTCGGGGTCTCGCTCTCGGTTCCTCGCTCTCGGGGTCTCGCTCTCGGGCTATCGCTCTCGGGGCCTCGCTCTCGGGGCCTCGCTCTCGGGGTCTCGCTCTCGGGGTCTCGTTCTCGGGGCCTCGCTCTCGGGGTCTCGCTCACGGGGTCTCGTTCTCGGGGCCTCGCTCTCGGTTCCTCGCTCTCGGGGTCTCGCTCTCGGGGTCATGCTCTCGGGGTATCGCGTTCGGGGTCTCGCTCTCGGAGTCTCGCTCTCGGGGCCTCGCTCTCGGGGTCTCGCTCTCGGGGCCTCGCTCTCGGGGCCTCGCTCTCGGTTCCTCGCTCTCGGGGCCTCGCTCTCGGTGTCTCGCTCTCGGGGTCTCGCTCTCGGTTCCTCGCTCTCGGGGTCTCGCTCTCGGGGTCTCGCTCTCGGGGTCTCGCTCTCGGTTCCTCGCTCTCGGGGCCTCGCTCTCGGTTCCTCGCTCTCGGGGTCTCGCTCTCGGGGTCTCGCTCTCGTTTCCTCGCTCTCAGGGTCTCGCTCTCGGGGCCTCGCACTCGGGGTCTCGCTCTCGGGGTCTCGCTCTCGGGGCCTCGCTCTCGGGGTCTCGCTCTCGGGGCCTCGCTCTTGGGGTCTCGCTCTCGGGGTCTCGCTCTCGGTTCCTCGCTCTCGGGGTCTCGCTCTCGGGGCCTCGCTCTCGGGGTCTCGCTCTCAGGGCCTCGCTCTCGGGGTCTCGCTCTCGGGGTCTCGGTCTCGGTTCCTCGCTCTCGGGGCCTCGCTCTCGGGGTCTCGCTCTCGGTTCCTCGCTCTCGGGGTCTCGCTCACGGGGCCTCGCTCTCGGGGCCTCGCTCTCGGTTCCTCGCTCTCGGGGTCTCGCTCTCGGGGTCTCGCTCTCGGGGTATCGCGCTCGGGGTCTCGCTCTCGGGGTCTCGCTCTCGGGGCCTCGCTCTCGGGGTCTCGCTCTCGGGGTCTCGCTCTCGGGGTCTCGGTCTCGGTTCCTCGCTCTCGGGGTCTCGCTCTCGGGGCCTCGCTCTCGGGGTCTCGCTCTCGGTTCCTCGCTCTCGGGGTCTCGCTCACGGGGCCTCGCTCTCGGGGCCTCGCTCTCGGTTCCTCGCTCTCGGGGTCTCGCTCTCGGGGTCTCGCTCTCGGGGTATCGCGCTCGGGGTCTCGCTCTCGGGGTCTCGCTCTCGGGGCCTCGCTCTCGGGGTCTCGCTCTCGGGGTCTCGCTCTCGGGGCCTCGCTCTCGGGGCCTCGCTCTCGGTTCCTCGCTCTCGGGGTCTCGCTCTCGGTTCCTCGCTCTCGGGGTCTCGCTCTCGGTTCCTCGCTCTCGGGGTCTCGCTCTCGGGGCCTCGCTCTCGAGGTCTCGCTCTCGGGGCCTCGCTCTCGGGGTCTCGCTCTCGGGGTCTCGCTCTCGGTTCCTCGCTCTCGAGGTCTCGCTCTCGGGGTCTCGCTCTCGGGGTCTCGATCTCGGGGCCTCGCTCTCGGGGTCTCGCTCTCGGGGCCTCGCTCTCGGGGTCTCGGTCTCGGTTCCTCGCTCTCGGTTCCTCGCTCTCGGTTCCTCGCACTCGGGGTCTCGCTCTCGGTTCCTCGCTCTCGGGGTCTCGCTCTCGGTTCCTCGCTCTCGGGGCCTCGCTCTCGGGGTCTCGCTCTCGGGGTCTCGTTCTCGGTTCCTCGCTTTCGGGGTCTCGCTCTCGGGGTCTCGCTCTCGGTTCCTCGCTCTCGGTTCCTCGCTCTCGGGGTCTCGCTCTCGGTTCCTCGCTCTCGGGGCCTCGCTCTCGGTTCCTCGCTCTCGGGGCCTCGCTCTCGGTTCCTCGCTCTCGGGGTCTCGCTCTCGGGGCCTCGCTCTCGGACTCTCGCTCTCGCTTCCTCGCTCTCGGGGTCTCGCTCTCGGGGCCTCGCTCTCGGGGTCTCGCTCTCGAGGTCTCGCTCTCGGTTCCTCGCTCTCGGGGTCTCGCTCTCGGGGTCTCGCTCTCGGTTCCTCGCTCTCGGGGCCTCGCTCTCGGGGTCTCGCTCTCGGGGTATCGCTCTCGGTTCCTCGCTCTCGGGGTCTCGCACTCGGGGTCTCGCTCTCGGGGTCTCGCTCTCGGTTCCTCGCTCTCGGGGTCTCGCTCTCGGTTCCTCGCTCTCGGCGCCTCGCTCTCGGGGTCTCGCACTCGGGGTCTCGCTCTCGGGGTCTCGCTCTCGGTTCCTCGCTCTCGGGGTCTCGCTCTCGGGGTCTCGCTCTCGGTTCCTCGCTCTCGGTGCCTCGCTCTCGCGGTCTCGCTCTCGGTTCCTCGCTCTCGGGGTCTCGCTCTCGGGGCCTCGCTCTCGGGGCCTCGCTCTCGGTTCCTCGCTCTCGGGGTCTCGCTCTCGGGCTATCGCTCTCGGGGCCTCGCTCTCGGGGCCTCGCTCTCGGGGTCTCGCTCTCGGGGTCTCGTTCTCGGGGCCTCGCTCTCGGGGTCTCGCTCACGGGGTCTCGTTCTCG
>NW_027252331.1:0-26885 GCF_044704955.1 Pristiophorus japonicus | reverse complement strand
GAGGGGAGAGTGTCACGGGGGGAGGGGAGAGTGTCCCGGGAGGAGGGGAGACTGTCTCGGGTGGAGGGGAGAGTGTCCCGAGGGGAGGGGAGTGTGTCTTGGGGGTGAGGGGAGAGTGTCCCGAGGAGAGGGGAGGGGACAGTGTCCCAGGGGGAAGGGAGAGTGTCCCGGGGAGAGGGGCGAGTGTCCCGGGGGGAGGGGAGAGTGTCCCGGGGGGAGGGGAGGGGAGAGTGTCCCGAGGGGAGGGGAGAGTTTCCCAGGGGGAGGGGAGGGGAGAGTGTCCCGAGGTGTGGCGTGAGTGTCCCGGGGAGAGGGGAGAGTGTCCCGGGGGGAGGGGAGAGTGTCACGGGGGGAGGGAGAGTGTCTCGGGGGGAGGGGAGAGTGTCTCAGGGGGAGGAGAGAATGTCTCGGGGGAGGGGAGAGTGTCACAGGGGGAGGGGAGAGTGTCTCGGTGGGAGGGAAGAGTGTCTCGGGGGGAGGGGAGAGTGTCTCGGGGGAGTGGAGAGTGTCACGGGGGGAGGGGAGAGTGTCTCGGTGGGAGGGAAGAGTGTCTCGGGGGGAGGGGAGAGTGTCTCGGGGGAGGGGAGAGTGTCTCGGGGTAGGGGAGTGTGTCTCGGGGGGAGGGGAGAGTGTCCCGGGGGAGGGGAGAGTGTCTCCGCGGGTAGGGGAGTGTGTCCCGAGGAGAGGGGAGGGGAGAGTGTCCCGAGGGGAGAGTGTCCCGGGGGGAGGGGAGGGGAGAGTGTCCCGAGGGGAGTGGAGAGTTTCCCAGGGGGAGGGGAGGGGAGAGTGTCCCGGGAGGAAGGGAGTCTGTCCCGGGAGGAGGGGAGAGTGTCTCCGCGGGTAGGGGAGTGTGTCCCGAGGAGAGGGGAGGGGAGAGTGTCCCGAGGGGAGGGGAGAGTGTCCCGGGGGGAGGGGAGGGGAGAGTGTCCCGAGGTGTGGCGTGAGTGTCCCGGGGAGAGGGGAGAGTGTCCCGGGGGGAGGGGAGAGTGTCACGGGGGGAGGGGAGAGTGTCTCGGGGGGGAGGGGAGAATGTCCCGAGGAGAGGGGAGGGGAGAGTGTCCCAGGGGGAGGGGAGAGTGTCCCGGGGAGAGGGGCGAGTGTCCCGTGGGGAGGGGAGGGGAGAGTGTCCCGAGGTGTGGCGTGAGTGTCCCGGGGAGAGGGGAGAGTGTCCCGGGGGAGGGGAGAGTGTCACGGGGGGAGGGGAGAGTGTCCCGGGGAGAGGGGAGAGTGTCCGGGGGAGGGGAGGGGAGAGTGTCCCGAGGGGAGTGGAGAGTGTCCCGGGGGGAGGGGAGGGGAGAGTGTCCCGAGGGGAGTGGAGAGTTTCCCAGGGGGAGGGGAGGGGAGAGTGTCCCGAGGTGTGGCGTGAGTGTCCCGGGGAGAGGGGAGAGTGTCCCGGGGGGAGGGGAGAGTGTCACGGGGGGAGGGGAGAGTGTCCCGGGAGGAGGGGAGACTGTCTCGGGTGGAGGGGAGAGTGTCCCGAGGGGAGGGGAGTGTGTCTCGGGGGGGAGCGGAGAGTGTCCCGAGGAGAGGGGAGGGGAGAGTGTCCCAGGGGGAGGGGAGAGTGTCCCGGGGAGAGGGGCGAGTGTCCCGGGGAGAGGGGAGGGGAGAGTGTCCCGAGGTGTGGCGTGAGTGTCCCGGGGAGAGGGGAGAGTGACACGGGGGGAGGGAGAGTGTCTCGGTGGGAGTGGAGAGTGTCTTGGGGGGAGGGGAGAGTGTCTCGGGGGAAGGGGAGAGTGTCTCGGGGGGAGGGGAGAGTGTCTCGGGGGGAGGGGAGAGTGTCTCAGGGGGAGGAGAGAATGTCTCGGGGGAGGGGAGAGTGTCTCAGGGGGAGGAGAGAATGTCTCGGGGGAGGGGAGACTGTCTCAGGGGGAGGAGAGAATGTCTCGGGGGAGGGGAGAGTGTCTCGGTGGGAGTGGAGAGTGTCTTGGGGGGAGGGGAGAGTGTCTCGGGGGGAGGGGAGAGTGTCTCGGGGGAGTGGAGAGTGTCACGGGGGGAGGGAGAGTGTCTCGGTGGGAGGGAAGAGTGTCTCGGGGGAAGGGGAGAGTGTCTCGGGGGGAGGGGAGAGTGTCTCGGGGGGAGGGGAGAGTGTCTCGGGGGAGTGGAGAGTGTCACGGGGGGAGGGAGAGTGTCTCGGGGGAGGGGAGAGTGTCTCGGGGTAGGGGAGTGTGTCTCGGGGGGAGGGGATGAGTGTCCCGGGGAAGGGGAGAGTGTCTCCGCGGGTAGGGGAGTGTGTCCCGAGGAGAGGGGAGGGGAGAGTGTCCCGAGGGGAGGGGAGAGTGTCCCGGGGGGAGGGGAGGGTAGAGTGTCCCGAGGGGAGTGGAGAGTTTCCCAGGGGGAGGGGAGAGTGTCTCGGGGGGGAGGGGAGAGTGTCCCGAGGAGAGGGGAGAGTGTACCGAGGTGTGGCGTGAGTGTCCCGGGGAGAGGGGAGAGTGTCCCGGGGGGAGGGGAGAGTGTCACGGGGGGAGGGGAGAGTGTCTCGGGGGGGAGGGGAGAGTGTCCCGAGGAGAGGGGAGGGGAGAGTGTCCCGGGGGAGGGGAGAGTGTCCCGGGGAGAGGGGCGAGTGTCTCGGGGGGAGGGGAGAGGAGAGTGTCCCGAGGTGTGGCGTGAGTGTCCCGGGGAGAGGGGAGAGTGTCCCGGGGGGAGGGGAGGGGAGAGTGTCCCGAGGGGAGTGGAGAGTGTCCCGGGGGGAGGGGAGGGGAGAGTGTCCCGAGGGGAGTCTAGAGTTTCCCAGGGGGAGGGGAGGGGAGAGTGTCCCGAGGTGTGGCGTGAGTGTCCCAGGGAGAGGGGAGAGTGTCCCGGGGGGAGGGGAGAGTGTCACGGGGGGAGGGGAGAGTGTCCCGGGAGGAGGGGAGACTGTCTCGGGTGGAGGGGAGAGTGTCCCGAGGGGAGGGGAGTGTGTCTCGGGGGGGAGGGGAGAGTGTCCCGAGGAGAGGGGAGGGGAGAGTGTCCCAGGGGGAGGGGAGAGTGTCCCGGGGAGAGGTGCGAGTGTCCCGGGGTGAGGGGAGGGGAGAGTGTCCCGAGGTGTGGCGTGAGTGTCCCGGGGAGAGGGGAGAGTGTCCCGGGGGGAGGGGAGAGTGTCACGGGGGGAGGGAGAGTGTCTCGGGGGAGGGGAGAGTGTCTCAGGGGGAGGGGAGAGTGTCTCGGGGGAGTGGAGAGTGTCACGGAGGGAGGGAGAGTGTCTCGGGGGAGGGGAGAGTGTCTCGGGGTAGGGGAGTGTGTCTCGGGGGGAGGGGAGAGTGTCCCGGGGGAGGGGAGAGTGTCTCCGCGGGTAGGGGAGTGTGTCCCGAGGAGAGGGGAGGGGAGAGTGTCCCGAGGGGAGGGGAGGGTGTCCCGGGGGGAGGGTAGGGGAGAGTGTCCCGAGGGGAGGTGAGTGTGTCTCGGGGGGGAGGGGAGAGTGTCCCGAGGAGAGGGGAGGGGAGAGTGTCCCAGGGGGAGGGGAGAGTGTCCCGGGGAGAGGGGCGAGTGTCCCGGGGGGAGGGGAGGGGAGAGTGTCCCGAGGTGTGGCGTGAGTGTCCCGGGGAGAGGGGAGAGTGTCCCGGGGGGAGGGGAGAGTGTCACGGGGGGAGGGGAGAGTGTCCCGGGAGGAGGGGAGACTGTCTCGGGTGGAGGGGAGAGTGTCCCGAGGGGAGGGGAGTGTGTCTCGGGGGGGAGGGGAGAGTGTCCCGAGGAGAGGGGAGGGGAGAGTGTCCCAGGGGGAGGGGAGAGTGTCCCGGGGAGAAGGGCGAGTGTCCCGGGGGGAGGGGAGGGGAGAGTGTCCCGGGGGGAGGGGAGGGGAGAGTGTCCCGAGGGGAGTGGAGAGTGTCCCGGGGGGAGGGGAGGGGAGAGTGTCCCGAGGTGTGGCGTGAGTGTCCCGAGGTGTGGCGTGAGTGTCCCGGGGAGAGGGGAGAGTGTCCCGGGGGGAGGGGAGGGGAGAGTGTCCCGAGGGGAGTGGAGAGTGTCCCGGGGGGAGGGGAGGGGAGAGTGTCCCGAGGGGAGTGGAGAGTTTCCCAGGGGGAGGGGAGGGGAGAGTGTCCCGGGGAGAGGGGCGAGTGTCCCGGGGGGAGGGGAGGGGAGAGTGTCCCGAGGTGTGGCGTGAGTGTCCCGGGGAGAGGGGAGAGTGTCCCGGGGGGAGGGGAGAGTGTCACGGGGGGAGGGGAGAGTGTCACGGGGGGAGGGAGAGTGTCTCGGGGGAGGGGAGAGTGTCTCAGGGGGAGGAGAGAATGTCTCGGGGGAGTGGAGAGTGTCTCGGTGGGAGTGGAGAGTGTCTTGGGGGGAGGGGAGAGTGTCTCGGTGGGAGGGGAGAGTGTCTCGGGGGAGGGGAGAGTGTCTCGGGGGAGTGGAGAGTGTCACGGGGGGAGGGAGAGTGTCTCGGGGGGGAGGGGAGAGTGTCCCGAGGAGAGGGGAGGGGAGAGTGTCCCAGGGGGAGGGGAGAGTGTCCCGGGGAGAGGGGCGAGTGTCCCGGGGGGAGGGGATGGGAGAGTGTCCCGAGGGGAGTGGAGAGTGTCCCGGGGGGAGGGGAGGGGAGAGTGTCCCGAGGGGAGTGGAGAGTGTCACGGGGGGAGTGGAGAGTGTCACGGGGGGAGGGAGATTGTCTCGGGGGGAGGGGAGAGTTTCCCAGGGGGAGGGGAGGGGAGAGTGTCCCGAGGTGTGGCGTGAGTGTCCCGGGGAGAGGGGAGAGTGTCCCGGGGGGAGGGGAGAGTGTCACGGGGGGAGGGGAGAGTGTCCCGGGAGGAGGGGAGACTGTCTCGGGTGGAGGGGAGAGTGTCCCGAGGGGAGGGGAGTGTGTCTTGGGGGTGAGGGGAGAGTGTCCCGAGGAGAGGGGAGGGGAGAGTGTCCCAGGGGGAGGGGAGAGTGTCCCGGGGAGAGGGGCGAGTGTCCCGGGGGGAGGGGAGGGGAGAGTGTCCCGAGGTGTGGCGTGAGTGTCCCGGGGGGAGGGGAGAGTGTCACGGGGGGAGGGAGAGTGTCTCGGGGGAGGGGAGAGTGTCTCAGGGGGAGGAGAGAATGTCTCGGGGGAGTGGAGAATGTCTCGGGGGAGTGGAGAGTGTCTCGGGGGGAGGGGAGAGTGTCTCGGGGGGAGGGGAGAGTGTCCCGGGGGGAGGGGAGAGTGTCTCGGGGGGAGGGGAGAGTGTCTCGGGGGGAGGGGAGAGTGTCACGGGGGGAGGGGAGAGTGTCTCGGGGGAGGGGCGAGTGTCCCGGGGGGAGGGGAGAGTGTCTCGGGGGGAGGGGAGAGTGTCTCGGGGGAGTGGAGAGTGTCACGGGGGGAGGGGAGAGTGTCTCGGGGGAGGGGAGAGTGTCACGGGGGGAGGGGAGAGTGTCTCGGTGGGAGGGAAGAGTGTCTCGGGGGGAGGGGAGAGTGTCTCGGGGGGAGTGGAGAGTGTCACGGGGGGAGGGAGAGTGTCTCGGGGGAGGGGAGAGTGTCTCGGGGTAGGGGAGTGTGTCTCGGGGGGAGGGGAGAGTGTCCCGGGGGAGGGGAGAGTGTCTCCGCGGGTAGGGGAGTGTGTCCCGAGGAGAGGGGAGGGGAGAGTGTCCCGAGGGGAGGGGAGAGTGTCCCGGGGGGTGGGGAGGGGAGAGTGTCCCGGGAGGAAGGGAGACTGTCCCGGGGGGAGGGGAGAGTGTCTCCGCGGGTAGGGGAGCGTGTCCCGAGGAGAGGGGAGGGGAGAGTGTCCCGAGGGGAGGGGAGAGTGTCCCGGGGGGTGGGGAGGGGAGAGTGTCCCGAGGTGTGGCGTGAGTGTCCCGGGGAGAGGGGAGAGTGTCCCGGGGGGAGGGGAGAGTGTCACGGGGGGAGGGGAGAGTGTCTCGGGGGGGAGGGGAGAGTGTCCCGAGGAGAGGGGAGGGGAGAGTGTCCCAGGGGGAGGGGAGAGTGTCTCCGCGGGTAGGGGAGTGTGTCCCGAGGAGAGGGGAGGGGAGAGTGTCCCGAGGGGAGGGGAGAGTGTCCCGGGGGGTGGGGAGGGGAGAGTGTCCCGGGAGGAAGGGAGACTGTCCCGGGGGGAGGGGAGAGTGTCTCCGCGGGTAGGGGAGCGTGTCCCGAGGAGAGGGGAGGGGAGAGTGTCCCGAGGGGAGGGAGAGTGTCCCGGGGGGTGGGGAGGGGAGAGTGTCCCGAGGTGTGGCGTGAGTGTCCCGGGGAGAGGGGAGAGTGTCCCGGGGGGAGGGGAGAGTGTCACGGGGGGAGGGGAGAGTGTCTCGGGGGGGAGGGGAGAGTGTCCCGAGGAGAGGGAGGGGAGAGTGTCCCAGGGGGAGGGGAGAGTGTCCCGGGGAGAGGGGCGAGTGTCCCGGGGGGAGGGGAGGGGAGAGTGTCCCGAGGTGTTGCGTGAGTGTCCCGGGGAGAGGGGAGAGTGTCCCGGGGGGAGGGGAGGGGAGAGTGTCCCGAGGGGAGTGGAGAGTGTCCCGGGGGGAGGGGAGGGGAGAGTGTCCCGAGGGGAGTGGAGAGTTTCCCAGGAGGAGGGGAGGGGAGAGTGTCCCGAGGTGTGGCGTGAGTGTCCCGGGGAGAGGGGAGAGTGTCCCGGGGGGAGGGGAGAGTGTCACGGGGGGAGGGGAGAGTGTCCCGGGGGGAGGGGAGAGTGTCACGGGGGGAGGGGAGAGTGTCACGGGGGGAGAGAGAGTGTCTCGGGGGAGGGGAGAGTGTCTCAGGGGGAGGAGAGAATGTCTCGGGGGAGTGGAGAGTGTCTCGGGGGGAGGGGAGAGTGTCTCGGTGGGAGGGAAGAGTGTCTCGGAGGGAGGGGAGAGTGTCTCGGGGGGAGGGGAGAGTGTCTCGGGGGAGTGGAGAGTGTCACGGGGGGAGGGAGAGTGTCTCGGGGGAGGGGAGAGTGTCTCGGGAGGAGGGGAGAGTGTCTCGGGGGGGAGGGGAGAGTGTCCCGAGGAGAGGGGAGGGGAGAGTGTCCCGAGGGGAGGGGAGAGTGTCCCGGGGGGAGGGGAGGGGAGAGTGTCCCGAGGGGAGTGGAGAGTTTCCCAGGGGGAGGGGAGGGGAGAGTGTCCCGAGGTGTGGCGTGAGTGTCCCGGGGAGAGGGGAGAGTGTCCCGGGGGGAGGGGAGAGTGTCACGGGGGGAGGGGAGAGTGTCCCGGGAGGAGGGGAGACTGTCTCGGGTGGAGGGGAGAGTGTCCCGAGGGGAGGGGAGTGTGTCCCGGGGGGTGGGGAGAGTGTCCCGAGGAGAGGGGAGGGGAGAGTGTCCCAGGGGGAGGGGAGAGTGTCCCGGGGAGAGGGGCGAGTGTCCCGGGGGGAGGGGAGGGGAGAGTGTCCCGAGGTGTGGCGTGAGTGTCCCGGGGAGAGGGGAGAGTGTCCCGGGGGGAGGGGAGAGTGTCACGGGGGGAGGGGAGAGTGTCTCGGGGGAGGGGAGAGTGTCTCAGGGGGAGGAGAGAATGTCTCGGGGGAGTGGAGAGTGTCTCGGTGGGAGTGGAGAGTGGTCTTGGGGGGAGGGGAGAGTGTTTCGGTGGGAGGGAAGAGTGTCTCGGGGGGAGGGAGAGTGTCTCGGGGGGAGGGGAGAGTGTCTCGGGGGAGTGGAGAGTGTCACGGAGGGAGGGAGAGTGTCTCGGGGGAGGGGAGAGTGTCTCGGGGTAGGGGAGTGTGTCTCGGGGGGAGGGGAGAGTGTCCCGGGGGAGGGGAGAGTGTCTCCGCGGGTAGGTGAGTGTGTCCCGAGGAGAGGGGAGGGGAGAGTGTCCCGAGGGGAGGGGAGAGTGTCCCGAGGAGAGGGGAGGGGAGAGTGTCCCAGGGGGAGGGGAGAGTGTCCCGGGGAGAGGGGCGAGTGTCCCGGGGGGAGGGGAGGGGAGAGTGTCCCGAGGTGTGGCGTGAGTGTCCCGGGGAGAGGGGAGAGTGTCCCGGGGGGAGGGGAGAGTGTCACGGGGGGAGGGGAGAGTGTCCCGGGAGGAGGGGAGACTGTCTCGGGTGGAGGGGAGAGTGTCCCGAGGGGAGGGGAGTGTGTCTCGGGGCGGAGGGGAGAGTGTCCCGAGGAGAGGGGAGGGGAGAGTGTCCCAGGGGGAGGGGAGAGTGTCCCCGGGAGAAGGGCGAGTGTCCCGGGGGGAGGGGAGGGGAGAGTGTCCCGAGGTGTGGCGTGAGTGTCCCGGGGAGAGGGGAGAGTGTCCCGGGGGGAGGGGAGAGTGTCACGGGTGGAGGGGAGAGTGTCACGGGGGGAGGGGAGAGTGTCACCGTGGGAGGGAGAGTGTCTCGGGGGAGGGGAGAGTGTCTCGGGGGGAGGGGAGAGTGTCACCGTGGGAGGGAGAGTGTCTCGGGGGAGGGGAGAGTGTCTCAGGGGGAGGAGAGAATGTCTCGGGGGAGTGGAGAGTGTCTCGGTGGGAGTGGAGAGTGTCTTGGGGGGAGGGGAGAGTGTCTCGGGGGGAGGGGAGAGTATCACGGGGGGAGGGGAGAGTGTCTCGGGGGAGTGGAGAGTGTCACGGGGGGAGGGAGAGTGTCTCGGGGTAGGGGAGTGTGTCTCGGGGGCGGGGAGAGTGTCCCGGGGGTGGGGAGAGTGTCTCCGCGGGTAGGGGAGTGTGTCCCGAGGAGAGGGGAGGGGAGAGTGTCCCGAGGGGTGGGTAGAGTGTCCCGGGGGGAGGGGAGGGGAGAGTGTCCCGAGGGGAGTGGAGAGTTTCCCAGGGGGAGGGGAGGGGAGAGTGTCCCGGGAGGAAGGGAGACTGTCCCGGGGGGAGGGGAGAGTGTCTCCGCGGGTAGGGGAGTGAGTCCCGAGGAGAGGGGAGGGGAGAGTGTCCCGAGGTGTGGCGTGAGTGTCCCGGGGAGAGGGGAGAGTGTCCCGGGGGGAGGGGAGAGTGTCACGGGGGGAGGGGAGAGTGTCTCGGGGGGGAGGGGAGAGTGTCCCGAGGAGAGGGGAGGGGAGAGTGTCCCAGGGAGAGGGGAGAGCGTCCCGGGGAGAGGGGCGAGTGTCCCGGGGGGAGGGGAGGGGAGAGTGTCCCGAGGTGTGGCGTGAGTGTCCCGGGGAGAGGGGAGAGTGTCCCGGGGGGAGGGGAGGGGAGAGTGTCCCGAGGGGAGTGGAGAGTGTCCCGGGGGGAGGGGAGGGGAGAGTGTCCCGAGGGGAGTGGAGAGTTTCCCAGGGGGAGGGGAGGGGAGAGTGTCCCGAGGTGTGGCGTGAGTGTCCCGGGGAGAGGGGAGAGTGTCCCGGGGGGAGGGGAGAGTGTCACGGGGGGAGGGGAGAGTGTCACGGGGGGAGGGAGAGTGTCTCCGGGGAGGGGAGAGTGTCTCAGGGGGAGTGGAGAGTGTCCCGAGGGGAGTGGAGAGTTTCCCGGGGGGAGGGGAGGGGAGAGTGTCCCGAAGTGTGGCGTGAGTGTCCCGGGGAGAGGGGAGAGTGTCCCGGGGGGAGGGGAGAGTGTCACGGGGGGAGGGGAGAGTGTCCCGGGAGGAGGGGAGACTGTCTCGGGTGGAGGGGAGAGTGTCCCGAGGGGAGGGGAGTGTGTCTTGGGGGTGAGGGGAGAGTGTCCCGAGGAGAGGGGAGGGGAGAGTGTCCCAGGGGGAAGGGAGAGTGTCCCGGGGAGAGGGGCGAGTGTCCCGGGGAGAGGGGAGAGTGTCCTGGGGGGAGGGGAGAGTGTCACGGGGGGAGGGAGAGTGTCTCGGGGGAGGGGAGAGTGTCTCAGGCGGAGGAGAGAATGTCTCGGGGGGAGGGGAGAGTGTCACGGGGGGAGGGGAGAGTGTCTCGGTGGGAGGGAAGAGTGTCTCGGGGGGAGGGGAGAGTGTCTCGGGGGGAGGGGAGAGTGTCACGGGGGGAGGGGAGAGTGTCTCGGGGGAGGGGAGAGTGTCACGGGGGGAGGGGAGAGTGTCTCGGGGGGAGTGGAGAGTGTCACGGGGGGAGGGAGAGTGTCTCGGGGGGAGGGGAGAGTGTCACGGGGGGAGGGGAGAGTGTCTCGGGGGGAGTGGAGAGTGTCACGGGGGGAGGGAGAGTGTCTCGGGGGAGGGGAGAGTGTCTCGGGGTAGGGGAGTGTGTCTCGGGGGGAGGGGAGAGTGTCCCGGGGGAGGGGAGAGTGTCTCCGCGGGTAGGGGAGTGTGTCCCGAGGAGAGGGGAGGGGAGAGTGTCCCGAGGGGAGGGGAGAGTGTCCCGGGGGGAGGGGAGGGGAGAGTGTCCCGAGGGGAGTGGAGAGTGTCACGGGGGGAGGGGAGAGTGTCTCGGGGGGAGGGGAGAGTGTCACGGGGGGAGGGGAGAGTGTCTCGGGGGGAGGGGAGAGTGTCTCGGGGGGGCGGGGAGAATGTCCCGAGGAGAGGGGAGGGGAGAGTGTCCCAGGGGGAGGGGAGAGTGTCCCGGAGAGTGGGGCGAGTGTTCCGGGGAGAGGGGAGAGTGTCCCGGGGGGAGGGGAGAGTGTCACGGGGGGAGGGGAGAGTGTCTCGGGGGGGCGGGGAGAATGTCCCGAGGAGAGGGGAGGGGAGAGTGTCCCAGGGGGAGGGGAGAGTGTCCCGGAGAGTGGGGCGAGTGTCCCGTGGGGAGGGGAGGGGAGAGTGTCCCGAGGTGTGGCGTGAGTGTCCCGGGGAGAGGGGAGAGTGTCCCGGGGGGAGGGGAGAGTGTCACGGGGGGAGGGGAGAGTGTCCCGGGGAGAGGGGAGAGTGTCCCGGGGGGAGGGGAGGGGAGAGTGTCCCGAGGGGAGTGGAGAGTTTCCCAGGGGGAGGGGAGGGGGAGAGTGTCCCGAGGTGTGACGTGAGTGTCCCGGGGAGAGGGGAGAGTGTCCCGGGGGGAGGGGAGAGTGTCACGGGGGGAGGGGAGACTGTCCCGGGAGGAGGGGAGACTGTCTCGGGTGGAGGGGAGAGTGTCCCGAGGGGAGGGGAGTGTGTCTCGGGGGGGAGCGGAGAGTGTCCCGAGGAGAGGGGAGGGGAGAGTGTCCCAGGGGGAGGGGAGAGTGTCCCGGGGAGAGGGGCGAGTGTCCCGGGGAGAGGGGAGGGGAGAGTGTCCCGAGGTGTGGCGTGAGTGTCCCGGGGAGAGGGGAGAGTGTCACGGGGGGAGGGAGAGTGTCTCGGGAGAGGGGAGAGTGTCTCGGTGGGAGTGGAGAGTGTCTTGGGGGGAGGGGAGAGTGTCTCGGTGGGAGTGGAGAGTGTCTTGGGGGGAGGGGAGAGTGTCTCGGGGGGAGGGGAGAGTGTCTCGGGGGGAGGGGAGAGTGTCTCGGTGGGAGGGAAGAGTGTCTCGGTGGGAGGGGAGAGTGTCTTGGGGGGAGGGGAGAGTGTCTCGGGGGGAGTGGAGAGTGTCTTGGGGGGAGGGGAGAGTGTCTCGGTGGGAGTGGAGAGTGTCTTGGGGGGAGGGGAGAGTGTCTCGGGGGGAGGGGAGAGTGTCTCGGTGGGAGGGAAGAGTGTCTCGGGGGGAGGGGAGAGTGTCTCGGGGGGAGGGGAGAGTGTCTCGGGGGGAGGGGAGAGTGTCTCGGGGGAGTGGAGAGTGTCACGGGGGGAGGGAGAGTGTCTCGGGTGAGGGGAGAGTGTCTCGGGGTAGGGGAGTGTGTCTCGGGGGGAGGGGAGAGTGTCCCGGGGAAGGGGAGAGTGTCTCCGCGGGTAGGGGAGTGTGTCCCGAGGAGAGGGGAGGGGAGAGTGTCCCGAGGGGAGGGGAGAGTGTCCCGGGGGGAGGGGAGGGTAGAGTGTCCCGAGGGGAGTGGAGAGTTTCCCAGGGGGAGGGGAGAGTGTCTCGGGGGGGAGGGGAGAGTGTCTCGGGGGGAGGGGAGAGTGTCTCGGGGGGAGGGGAGAGTGTCTCGGGGGAGTGGAGAGTGTCACGGGGGGAGGGAGAGTGTCTCGGGTGAGGGGAGAGTGTCTCGGGGTAGGGGAGTGTGTCTCGGGGGGAGGGGAGAGTGTCCCGGGGAAGGGGAGAGTGTCTCGGGGGAGGGGAGTGTGTCACGGGGGGAGGGAGAGTGTCTCGGGTGAGGGGAGAGTGTCTCGGGGTAGGGGAGTGTGTCTCGGGGGGAGGGGAGAGTGTCCCGGGGAAGGGGAGAGTGTCTCGGGGGAGTGGAGAGTGTCACGGGGGGAGGGAGAGTGTCTCGGGTGAGGGGAGAGTGTCTCGGGGTAGGGGAGTGTGTCTCGGGGGGAGGGGAGAGTGTCCCGGGGAAGGGGAGAGTGTCCCGAGGAGAGGGGAGAGTGTACCGAGGTGTGGCGTGAGTGTCCCGGGGAGAGGGGAGAGTGTCCCGGGGGGAGGGGAGAGTGTCACGGGGGGAGGGGAGAGTGTCTCGGGGGGGAGGGGAGAGTGTCCCGAGGAGAGGGGAGGGGAGAGTGTCCCGGGGGAGGGGAGAGTGTCCCGGGGAGAGGGGCGAGTGTCTCGGGGGGAGGGGAGAGGAGAGTGTCCCGAGGTGTGGCGTGAGTGTCCCGGGGAGAGGGGAGAGTGTCCCGGGGGGAGGGGAGGGGAGAGTGTCCCGAGGGGAGTGGAGAGTGTCCCGGGGGGAGGGGAGGGGAGAGTGTCCCGAGGGGAGTCTAGAGTTTCCCAGGGGGAGGGGAGGGGAGAGTGTCCCGAGGTGTGGCGTGAGTGTCCCAGGGAGAGGGGAGAGTGTCCCGGGGGGAGGGGAGAGTGTCACGGGGGGAGGGGAGAGTGTCCCGGGAGGAGGGGAGACTGTCTCGGGTGGAGGGGAGAGTGTCCCGAGGGGAGGGGAGTGTGTCTCGGGGGGGAGGGGAGAGTGTCCCGAGGAGAGGTGAGGGGAGAGTGTCCCAGGGGGAGGGGAGAGTGTCCCGGGGAGAGGTGCGAGTGTCCCGGGGTGAGGGGAGGGGAGAGTGTCCCGAGGTGTGGCGTGAGTGTCCCGGGGGAAGGGGAGAGTGTCACGGGGAGAGGGGAGAGTGTCCCGGGGAGAGGGGAGAGTGTCCCGGGGGGAGGGGAGAGTGTCACGGGGGGAGGGAGAGTGTCTCGGGGGAGGGGAGAGTGTCTCAAGGGGAGGAGAGAATGTCTCGGGGGAGTGGAGAGTGTCACGGGGGGGAGGGAGAGTGTCACGGGGGGAGGGAGAGTGTCTCGGGGGAGGGGAGAGTGTCTCAGGGGGAGGAGAGAATGTCTCGGGGGAGTGGAGAGTGTCTCGTTGGGAGTGGAGAGTGTCTTGGGGGGAGGGGAGAGTGTCTCGGTGGGAGGGAAGAGTGTCTCGGGGGGAGGGGAGAGTGTCTCGGGGGGAGGGGAGAGTGTCTCGGGGGAGTGGAGAGTGTCACGGAGGGAGGGAGAGTGTCTCGGGGGAGGGGAGAGTGTCTCGGGGTAGGGGAGTGTGTCTCGGGGGGAGGGGAGAGTGTCCCGGGGGAGGGGAGAGTGTCTCCGCGGGTAGGGGAGTGTGTCCCGAGGAGAGGGGAGGGGAGAGTGTCCCGAGGGGAGGGGAGGGTGTCCCGGGGGGAGGGGAGGGGAGAGTGTCCCGAGGGGAGGTGAGTGTGTCTCGGGGGGGAGGGGAGAGTGTCCCGAGGAGAGGGGAGGGGAGAGTGTCCCAGGGGGAGGGGAGAGTGTCCCGGGGAGAGGGGCGAGTGTCCCGGGGGGAGGGGAGGGGAGAGTGTCCCGAGGTGTGGCGTGAGTGTCCCGGGGAGAGGGGAGAGTGTCCCGGGGGGAGGGGAGAGTGTCACGGGGGGAGGGGAGGGGAGAGTGTCCCGAGGAGAGGGGAGAGTGTCCCGGGGGGAGGGGAGAGTGTCCCGGGGGGAGGGGAGGGGAGAGTGTCCCGGGGGGAGGGGAGAGTGTCCCGGGGGGAGGGGAGGGGAGAGTGTCCCGAGGTGTGGCGTGAGTGTCCCGGGGAGAGGGGAGAGTGTCCCGGGGGGAGGGGAGAGTGTCACGGGGGGAGGGGAGAGTGTCCCGGGAGGAGGGGAGACTGTCTCGGGTGGAGGGGAGAGTGTCCCGAGGGGAGGGGAGTGTGTCTCGGGGGGGAGGGGAGAGTGTCCCGAGGAGAGGGGAGGGGAGAGTGTCCCAGGGGGAGGGGAGAGTGTCCCGGGGAGAGGGGCGAGTGTCCCGGGGGGAGGGGAGAGTGTCCCGGGGGGAGGGGAGAGTGTCACCGTGGGAGGGAGAGTGTCTCGGGGGAGGGGAGAGTGTCTCGGTGGGAGGGAAGAGTGCCTCGGGGGGAGGGGAGAGTGTCTCGGGGGGAGGGGAGAGTGTCTCGGGGGAGTGGAGAGTGTCACGGGGGGAGGGAGAGTGTCTCGGGGTAGGGGAGTGTGTCTCGGGGGCGGGGAGAGTGTCCCGGGGGTGGGGAGAGTGTCTCCGCGGGTAGGGGAGTGTGTCCCGAGGAGAGGGGAGGGGAGAGTGTCCCGAGGGGTGGGGAGAGTGTCCCGGGGGGAGGGGAGGGGAGAGTGTCCCGAGGGGAGTGGAGAGTTTCCCAGGGGGAGGGGAGGGGAGAGTGTCCCGGGAGGAAGGGAGACTGTCCCGGGGGGAGGGGAGAGTGTCTCCGCGGGTAGGGGAGTGTGTCCCGAGGAGAGGGGAGGGGAGAGTGTCCCGAGGGGAGGGGAGAGTGTCCCGGGGGGAGGGGAGGGGAGAGTGTCCCGAGGTGTGGCGTGAGTGTCCCGGGGAGAGGGGAGAGCGTCCCGGGGGGAGGGGAGAGTGTCACAGGGGGAGGGTGAGTGTCTCGGGGGGGAGGGGAGAGTGTCCCGAGGAGAGGGGAGGGGAGAGTGTCCCAGGGAGAGGGGAGAGTGTCCCGGGGAGAGGGGCGAGTGTCCCGGGGGGAGGGGAGGGGAGAGGGTCCCGAGGTGTGGCGTGAGTGTCCCGGGGAGAGGGGAGAGTGTCCCGGGGGGAGGGGAGGGGAGAGTGTCCCGAGGGGAGTGGAGAGTTTCCCAGGGGGAGGGGAGGGGAGAGTGTCCCGAGGTGTGGCGTGAGTGTCCCGGGGAGAGGGGAGAGTGTCCCGGGGGGAGGGGAGAGTGTCACGGGGGGAGGGGAGAGTGTCACGGGGGGAGGGAGAGTGTCTCCGGGGAGGGGAGAGTGTCTCAGGGGGAGGAGAGAATGTCTCGGGGGAGTGGAGAGTGTCTCGGTGGGAGTCGAGAGTGTCCCGAGGGGAGTGGAGAGTTTCCCAGGGGGAGGGGAGGGGAGAGTGTCCCGAGGTGTGGCGTGAGTGTCCCGGGGAGAGGGGAGAGTGTCCCGGGGGGAGGGGAGAGTGTCACGGGGGGAGGGGAGAGTGTCCCGGGAGGAGGGGAGACTGTCTCGGGTGGAGGGGAGAGTGTCCCGAGGGGAGGGGAGTGTGTCTTGGGGGTGAGGGGAGAGTGTCCCGAGGAGAGGGGAGGGGAGAGTGTCCCAGGGGGAAGGGAGAGTGTCCCGGGGAGAGGGGCGAGTGTCCCGGGGGGAGGGGAGAGTGTCCCGGGGGGAGGGGAGGGGAGAGTGTCCCGAGGGGAGTGGAGAGTTTCCCAGGGGGAGGGGAGGGGAGAGTGTCCCGAGGTGTGGCGTGAGTATCCCGGGGAGAGGGGAGAGTGTCCCGGGGGGAGGGGAGAGTGTCACGGGGGGAGGGAGAGTGTCTCGGGGGGAGGGGAGAGTGTCTCAGGGGGAGGAGAGAATGTCTCGGGGGAGGGGAGAGTGTCACGGGGGGAGGGGAGAGTGTCTCGGTGGGAGGGAAGAGTGTCTCGGGGGGAGGGGAGAGTGTCTCGGGGGAGTGGAGAGTGTCACGGGGGGAGGGGAGAGTGTCTCGGGGGAGGGGAGAGTGTCACGGGGGGAGGGGAGAGTGTCTCGGGGGGAGGGAGAGTGTCTCGGGGGGAGGGAAGAGTGTCTCGGGGGGAGGGGAGAGTGTCTCGGGGGGAGTGGAGAGTGTCACGGGGGGAGGGAGAGTGTCTCGGGGGAGGGGAGAGTGTCTCGGGGTAGGGGAGTGTGTCTCGGGGGGAGGGGAGAGTGTCCCGGGGGAGGGGAGAGTGTCTCCGCGGGTAGGGGAGTGTGTCCCGAGGAGAGGGGAGGGGAGAGTGTCCCGAGGGGAGAGTGTCCCGGGGGGAGGGGAGGGGAGAGTGTCCCGAGGGGAGTGGAGAGTTTCCCAGGGGGAGGGGAGGGGAGAGTGTCCCGGGAGGAAGGGAGTCTGTCCCGGGGGGAGGGGAGAGTGTCTCCGCGGGTAGGGGAGTGTATCCCGAGGAGAGGGGAGGGGAGAGTGTCCCGAGGGGAGGGGAGAGTGTCCCGGGGGGAGGGGAGGGGAGAGTGTCCCGAGGTGTGGCGTGAGTGTCCCGGGGAGAGGGGAGAGTGTCCCGGGGGGAGGGGAGAGTGTCACGGGGGGAGGGGAGAGTGTCTCGGGGGGGAGGGGAGAATGTCCCGAGGAGAGGGGAGGGGAGAGTGTCCCAGGGGGAGGGGAGAGTGTCCCGGGGAGAGGGGCGAGTGTCCCGTGGGGAGGGGAGGGGAGAGTGTCCCGAGGTGTGGCGTGAGTGTCCCGGGGAGAGGGGAGAGTGTCCCGGGGGGAGGGGAGAGTGTCACGGGGGGAGGGGAGAGTGTCCCGGGGAGAGGGGAGAGTGTCCAGGGGGGAGGGGAGGGGAGAGTGTCCCGAGGGGAGTGGAGAGTGTCCCGGGGGGAGGGGAGGGGTGAGTGTCCCGAGGGGAGTGGAGAGTTTCCCAGGGGTAGGGGAGGGGAGAGTGTCCCGAGGTGTGGCGTGAGTGTCCCGGGGAGAGGGGAGAGTGTCCCGGGGGGAGGGGAGAGTGTCACGGGGGGAGGGGAGAGTGTCCCGGGAGGAGGGGAGACTGTCTCGGGTGGAGCGGAGAGTGTCCCGAGGAGAGGGGAGGGGAGAGTGTCCCAGGGGGAGGGGAGAGTGTCCCGGGGAGAGGGGCGAGTGTCCCGGGGAGAGGGGAGGGGAGAGTGTCCCGAGGTGTGGCGTGAGTGTCCCGGGGAGAGGGGAGAGTGTCCCGGGGGGAGGGAGAGTGTCTCGGGAGAGGGGAGAGTGTCTCGGGGGGAGGGAGAGTGTCTCGGGCGAGGGGAGAGTGTCTCAGGGGGAGGAGAGAATGTCTCGGGGGAGCGGAGAGTGTCTCGGTGGGAGTGGAGAGTGTCTTGGGGGGAGGGGAGAGTGTCTCGGTGGGAGGGAAGAGTGTCTCGGGGGGAGGGGAGAGTGTCTCGGGGGGAGGGGAGAGTGTCTCGGGGGGAGGGGAGAGTGTCTCGGGGGAGTGGAGAGTGTCACGGGGGGAGGGAGAGTGTCTCGGGGGAGGGGAGAGTGTCTCGGGGTAGGGGAGTGTGTCTCGGGGGGAGGGGAGAGTGTCCCGGGGAAGGGGAGAGTGTCTCCGCGGGTAGGGGAGTGTGTCCCGAGGAGAGGGGAGGGGAGAGTGTCCCGAGGGGAGGGGAGAGTGTCCCGGGGGGAGGGGAGGGTAGAGTGTCCCGAGGGGAGTGGAGAGTTTCCCAGGGGGAGGGGAGAGTGTCTCGGGGGGGAGGGGAGAGTGTCCCGAGGAGAGGGGAGAGTGTACCGAGGTGTGGCGTGAGTGTCCCGGGGAGAGGGGAGAGTGTCCCGGGGGGAGGGGAGAGTGTCACGGGGGGAGGGGAGAGTGTCTCGGGGGGGAGGGGAGAGTGTCCCGAGGAGAGGGGAGGGGAGAGTGTCCCGGGGGAGGGGAGAGTGTCCCGGGGAGAGGGGCGAGTGTCTCGGGGGGAGGGGAGAGGAGAGTGTCCCGAGGTGTGGCGTGAGTGTCCCGGGGAGAGGGGAGAGTGTCCCGGGGGGAGGGGAGGGGAGAGTGTCCCGAGGGGAGTGGAGAGTGTCCCGGGGGGAGGGGAGGGGAGAGTGTCCCGAGGGGAGTCTAGAGTTTCCCAGGGGGAGGGGAGGGGAGAGTGTCCCGAGGTGTGGCGTGAGTGTCCCAGGGAGAGGGGAGAGTGTCCCGGGGGGAGGGGAGAGTGTCACGGGGGGAGGGGAGAGTGTCCCGGGAGGAGGGGAGACTGTCTCGGGTGGAGGGGAGAGTGTCCCGAGGGGAGGGGAGTGTGTCTCGGGGGGAGGGGAGAGTGTCCCGAGGAGAGGGGAGGGGAGAGTGTCCCAGGGGGAGGGGAGAGTGTCCCGGGGAGAGGTGCGAGTGTCCCGGGGTGAGGGGAGGGGAGAGTGTCCCGAGGTGTGGCGTGAGTGTCCCGGGGAGAGGGGAGAGTGTCCCGGGGGGAGGGGAGAGTGTCACGGGGGGAGGGAGAGTGTCTCGGGGGAGGGGAGAGTGTCTCAGGGGGAGGAGAGAATGTCTCGGGGGGAGTGGAGAGTGTCTCGGTGGGAGTGGAGAGTGTCTTGGGGGGAGGGGAGAGTGTCTCGGTGGGAGGGAAGAGTGTCTCGGGGGGAGGGGAGAGTGTCTCAGGGGAGGGGAGAGTGTCTCGGGGGGAGGGGAGAGTGTCTCTGGGGAGTGGAGAGTGTCACGGGGGGAGGGAGAGTGTCTCGGGGGAGGGGAGAGTGTCTCGGGGTAGGGGAGTGTGTCTCGGGGGGAGGGGAGAGTGTCCCGGGGGAGGGGAGAGTGTCTCCGCGGGTAGGGGAGTGTGTCCCGAGGAGAGGGGAGGGGAGAGTGTCCTGAGGGGAGGGGAGAGTGTCCCGGGGGGAGGGGAGGGGAGAGTGTCCCGAGGGAAGTGGAGAGTTTCCCAGGGGGAGGGGAGGGGAGAGTGTCCCGGGAGGAAGGGAGACTGTCCCGGGGGGTGGGGAGAGTCTCTCCGCGGGTAGGGGAGTGTGTCCCGAGGAGAGGGGAGGGGAGAGTGTCCCGAGGGGAGGGGAGAGTGTCCCGGGGGGAGGGGAGGGGAGCGTGTCCCGAGGTGTGGCGTGAGTGTCCCGGGGAGAGGGGAGAGTGTACCGAGGTGTGGCGTGAGTGTCCCGGGGAGAGGGGAGAGTGTCCCGGGGGGAGGGGAGAGTGTCTCGGTGGGAGGGAAGAGTGTCTCGGGGGGAGGGGCGAGTGTCTCGGGGGAGTGGAGTGTGTCACGGGGGGAGGGGAGAGTGTCTCGGGGGAGTGGAGAGTGTCACGGGGGGAGGGAGAGTGTCTCGGGGGAGGGGAGAGTGTCTCGGGGTAGGGGAGTGTGTCTCGGGGGGAGGGGAGAGTGTCCCGGGGGAGGGGAGAGTGTCACGGGGGGAGGGAGAGTGTCTCGGGGGAGTGGAGAGTGTCACGGGGGGAGGGAGAGTGTCTCGGGGGAGGGAGAGTGTCTCGGGGTAGGGGAGTGTGTCTCGGGGGGAGGGGAGAGTGTCCCGGGGGAGGGGAGAGTGTCTCCGCGGGTAGGGGAGTGTGTCCCGAGGAGAGGGGAGGGGAGAGTGTCCCGAGGGGAGGGGAGAGTGTCCCGGGGGGAGGGGAGGGGAGAGTGTCCCGAGGGGAGTGGAGAGTTTCCCAGGGGGAGGGGAGGGGAGAGTGTCCCGGGAGGAAGGGAGACTGTCCCGGGGGGAGGGGAGAGTGTCTCCGCGGGTAGGGGAATGTGTCCTGAGGAGAGGGGAGGGGAGAGTGTCCCGAGGGGAGGGGAGAGTGTCCCGGGGTAGGGGAGTGTGTCTCGGGGGGAGGGGAGAGTGTCCCGGGGGAGGGGAGGGGAGAGTGTCCCGAGGTGTGGCGTGAGTGTCCCGGGGAGAGGGGAGAGTGTCCCGGGGGGAGGGGAGAGTGTCACGGGGGGAGGGGAGAGTGTCTCGGGGGGGTGGGGAGAGTGTCCCGCGGAGAGGGGAGGGGAGAGTGTCCCAGGGGGAGGGGAGAGTGTCCCGGGGAGAGGGGAGAGTGTCCCGGGGGGAGGGGAGGGGAGAGTGTCCCGAGGGGAGTGGAGAGTGTCCCGGGGGGAGGGGAGGGGAGAGTGTCCCGAGGGGAGTGGAGAGTTTCCCAGGAGGAGGGGAGGGGAGAGTGTCCCGAGGTGTGGCGTGAGTGTCCCGGGGAGAGGGGAGAGTGTCCCGGGGGGACGGGAGAGTGTCACGGGGGGAGGGGAGAGTGTCACGGGGGGAGCGAGAGTGTCTCGGGGAGGGGAGGGGAGAGTGTCCCGAGGTGTGGTGTGAGTGTCCCGGGGAGAGGGGAGAGTGTCCCGAGGGGAGGGGAGAGTGTCACGGGGGGAGGGGAGAGTGTCTCGGGGGAGGGGAGAGTGTCTCAGGGGGAGGAGAGAATGTCTCAGGGGAGTGGAGAGTGTCTCGGTGGGAGTGGAGAGTGTCTTGGGGGGAGGGGAGAGTGTCTCGGTGGGAGGGAAGAGTGTCTCGGGGGGAGGGGAGAGTGTCTCGGGGGGAGGAGAGAGTGTCTCGGGGGAGTGGAGAGTGTCACGGGGGGAGGGAGAGTGTCTCGGGGGAGGGGAGAGTGTCTCGGGGGGAGGGGAGTGTGTCTCGGGGGGGAGGGGAGAGTGTCCCGGGGGAGGGGAGAGTGTCCCGGGGAGAGGGGCGAGTGTCCCGGGGGGAGGGGAGGGGAGAGTGTCCCGAGGGGAGTGGAGAGTGTCCCGGGGGGAGGGGAGGGGAGAGTGTCCCGAGGGGAGTGGAGAGTTTCCCAGGGGGAGGGGAGGGGAGAGTGTCCCGAGGTGTGGCGTGAGTGTCCCGGGGGGAGGGGAGAGTGTCACGGGGGGAGGGGAGAGTGTCCCTGGAGGAGGGGAGACTGTCTCGGGTGGAGGGGAGAGTGTCCCGAGGGGAGGGGAGTGTGTCTCGGGGGGGAGGGGAGAGTGTCTCGAGGAGAGGGGAGGGGAGAGTGTCCCAGGGGGAGGGGAGAGTGTCCCGGGGAGAGGGGCGAGTGTCCCGGGGGGAGGGGAGGGGAGAGTGTCCCGAGGTGTGGCGTGAGTGTCCCGGGGAGAGGGGAGAGTGTCCCGGGGGGAGGGGAGAGTGTCACGGGGGGAGGGGAGAGTGTCACGGGGGGAGGGAGAGTGTCTCGGGGGGGTGGAGAGTGTCTCGGTGGGAGGGGAGAGTGTCACGGGGGGAGGGAGAGTGTCTCGGGGGAGTGGAGAGTGTCTCGGTGGGAGGGAAGAGTGTCTCGGGGGAAGGGGAGTGTGTCTCGGGGGGAGGGGAGAGTGTCTCGGGGGAGTGGAGAGTGTCACAGGGGGAGGGAGAGTGTCTCGGGGGAGGGGAGAGTGTCTCGGGGTAGGGGAGTGTGTCTCGGGGGGAGGGGAGAGTGTCCCGGGGGAGGGGAGAGTGTCTCCGCGGGCAGGGGAGTGTGTCCCAAGGAGAGGGGAGGGGAGAGTGTCCCGAGGGGAGGGGAGAGTGTCCCGGGGGGAGGGGAGGGGAGAGTGTCCCGAGGGGAGTGGAGAGTTTCCCAGGGGGAGGGGAGGGGAGAGTGTCCTGGGAGGTAGGGAGACTGTCCCGGGGGGAGGGGAGAGTGTCTACGCGGGTAGGGGAGTGTGTCCCGAGGAGAGGGGAGGGGAGAGTGTCCCGAGGGGAGGGGAGAGTGTCCCGGGGGGAGGGGAGGGGAGAGTGTCCCGAGGTGTGGCGTGAGTGTCCCGGGGAGAGGGGAGAGTGTCCCGGGGGGAGGGGAGGGGAGAGTGTCCCGAGGTGTGGCGTGAGTGTCCCGGGGAGAGGGGAGAGTGTCCCGGGGGGAGGGGAGGGGAGAGTGTCCCGAGGGGAATGGAGAGTGTCCCGGGGGGAGGGGAGGGGAGAGTGTCCCGAGGGGAGTGGAGAGTTTCCCAGGGGGAGGGGAGGGGAGAGTGTCCCGAGGTGTGGCGTGAGTGTCCCGGGGAGAGGGGAGAGTGTCCCGGGGGGAGGGGAGAGTGTCACGGGGGGAGGGGAGAGTGTCTTGGGGGGGAGGGGAGAGTGTCCCGAGGAGAGGGGAGGGGAGAGTGTCCCAGGGGGAGGGGAGAGTGTCCCGGGGAGAGGGGCGAGTGTCCCGGGGGGAGGGGAGGGGAGAGTGTCCCGAGGTGTGGCGTGAGTGTCCCGGGGAGAGGGGAGAGTGTCCCGGGGGGAGGGGAGGGGAGAGTGTCCCGAGGGGAGTGGAGAGTGTCCCGGGGGGAGGGGAGGGGAGAGTGTCCTGAGGGGAGTGGAGAGTTTCCCAGGGGGAGGGGAGGGGAGAGTGTCCCGAGGTGTGGCGTGAGTGTCGCGGGGACAGGGGAGAGTGTCCCGGGGGGAGGGGAGAGTGTCACGGGGGGAGGGGAGAGTGTCCCGGGAGGAGGGGAGACTGTCTCGGGTGGAGGGGAGAGTGTCCCGAGGGGAGGGGAGTGTGTCTCGGGGGGAGGGGAGAGTGTCCCGGGGGAGGGGAGAGTGTCTCCGCGGGTAGGGGAGTGTGTCCCGAGGAGAGGGGAGGGGAGAGTGTCCCGAGGGGAGGGGAGAGTGTCCCGGGGGGAGGAGAGGGGAGAGTGTCCCGAGGGGAGTGGAGAGTTTCCCAGGGGGAGGGGAGGGGAGAGTGTCCCGGGAGGAAGGGAGACTGTCCCGGGGGGAGGGGAGAGTGTCTCGGGGGGAGGGGAGTGTGTCTCGGGGGGGAGGGGAGAGTGTCCCGGGGGAGGGGAGAGTGTCCCGGGGAGAGGGGCGAGTGTCCCGGGGGGAGGGGAGGGGAGAGTGTCCCGAGGGGAGTGGAGAGTGTCCCGGGGGGAGGGGAGGGGAGAGTGTCCCGAGGGGAGTGGAGAGTTTCCCAGGGGGAGGGGAGGGGAGAGTGTCCCGAGGTGTGGCGTGAGTGTCCCGGGGGGAGGGGAGAGTGTCACGGGGGGAGGGGAGAGTGTCCCTGGAGGAGGGGAGACTGTCTCGGGTGGAGGGGAGAGTGTCCCGAGGGGAGGGGAGTGTGTCTCGGGGGGGAGGGGAGAGTGTCTCGAGGAGAGGGGAGGGGAGAGTGTCCCAGGGGGAGGGGAGAGTGTCCCGGGGAGAGGGGCGAGTGTCCCGGGGGGAGGGGAGGGGAGAGTGTCCCGAGGTGTGGCGTGAGTGTCCCGGGGAGAGGGGAGAGTGTCCCGGGGGGAGGGGAGAGTGTCACGGGGGGAGGGGAGAGTGTCACGGGGGGAGGGAGAGTGTCTCGGGGGGGTGGAGAGTGTCTCGGTGGGAGGGGAGAGTGTCACGGGGGGAGGGAGAGTGTCTCGGGGGAGTGGAGAGTGTCTCGGTGGGAGGGAAGAGTGTCTCGGGGGAAGGGGAGTGTGTCTCGGGGGGAGGGGAGAGTGTCTCGGGGGAGTGGAGAGTGTCACAGGGGGAGGGAGAGTGTCTCGGGGGAGGGGAGAGTGTCTCGGGGTAGGGGAGTGTGTCTCGGGGGGAGGGGAGAGTGTCCCGGGGGAGGGGAGAGTGTCTCCGCGGGCAGGGGAGTGTGTCCCAAGGAGAGGGGAGGGGAGAGTGTCCCGAGGGGAGGGGAGAGTGTCCCGGGGGGAGGGGAGGGGAGAGTGTCCCGAGGGGAGTGGAGAGTTTCCCAGGGGGAGGGGAGGGGAGAGTGTCCTGGGAGGTAGGGAGACTGTCCCGGGGGGAGGGGAGAGTGTCTACGCGGGTAGGGGAGTGTGTCCCGAGGAGAGGGGAGGGGAGAGTGTCCCGAGGGGAGGGGAGAGTGTCCCGGGGGGAGGGGAGGGGAGAGTGTCCCGAGGTGTGGCGTGAGTGTCCCGGGGAGAGGGGAGAGTGTCCCGGGGGGAGGGGAGTGGAGAGTGTCCCGAGGTGTGGCGTGAGTGTCCCGGGGAGAGGGGAGAGTGTCCCGGGGGGAGGGGAGGGGAGAGTGTCCCGAGGGGAATGGAGAGTGTCCCGGGGGGAGGGGAGGGGAGAGTGTCCCGAGGGGAGTGGAGAGTTTCCCAGGGGGAGGGGAGGGGAGAGTGTCCCGAGGTGTGGCGTGAGTGTCCCGGGGAGAGGGGAGAGTGTCCCGGGGGGAGGGGAGAGTGTCACGGGGGGAGGGGAGAGTGTCTTGGGGGGGAGGGGAGAGTGTCCCGAGGAGAGGGGAGGGGAGAGTGTCCCAGGGGGAGGGGAGAGTGTCCCGGGGAGAGGGGCGAGTGTCCCGGGGGGAGGGGAGGGGAGAGTGTCCCGAGGTGTGGCGTGAGTGTCCCGGGGAGAGGGGAGAGTGTCCCGGGGGGAGGGGAGGGGAGAGTGTCCCGAGGGGAGTGGAGAGTGTCCCGGGGGGAGGGGAGGGGAGAGTGTCCTGAGGGGAGTGGAGAGTTTCCCAGGGGGAGGGGAGGGGAGAGTGTCCCGAGGTGTGGCGTGAGTGTCGCGGGGAGAGGGGAGAGTGTCCCGGGGGGAGGGGAGAGTGTCACGGGGGGAGGGGAGAGTGTCCCGGGAGGAGGGGAGACTGTCTCGGGTGGAGGGGAGAGTGTCCCGAGGGGAGGGGAGTGTGTCTCGGGGGGAGGGGAGAGTGTCCCGGGGGAGGGGAGAGTGTCTCCGCGGGTAGGGGAGTGTGTCCCGAGGAGAGGGGAGGGGAGAGTGTCCCGAGGGGAGGGGAGAGTGTCCCGGGGGGAGGAGAGGGGAGAGTGTCCCGAGGGGAGTGGAGAGTTTCCCAGGGGGAGGGGAGGGGAGAGTGTCCCGGGAGGAAGGGAGACTGTCCCGGGGGGAGGGGAGAGTGTCTCCGCGGGTAGGGGAGTGTGTCCCGAGGAGAGGGGAGGGGAGAGTGTCCCGAGGGGAGGGGAGAGTGTCCCGGGGGGAGGGGAGGGGAGAGTGTCCCGAGGTGTGGCGTGAGTGTCCGGGGAGAGGGGAGAGTGTCCCGGGGGGAGGGGAGGGGAGAGTGTCCCGAGGTGCGCGTGAGTGTCCCGGGGAGAGGGGAGAGTGTCCCGGGGGGAGGGGAGAGTGTCACGGGGGGAGGGGAGAGTGTCACGGGGGGAGGGGAGAGTGTCCCGGGGGGAGGGGAGAGTGTCACGGGGGGAGGGGAGAATGTCACGGGGGGAGGGGAGAGTGTCACGGGGGGAGGGGAGAGTGTCTCGGTGGGAGTGGAGAGTCTTGGGGGGAGGGGAGAGTGTCTCGGTGGGAGGAAAGAGTGTCTCGGGGGGAGGGGAGAGTGTCTCGGGGGGAGGGGAGAGTGTCTCGGGGGAGTGGAGAGTGTCACGGGGGGAGGGGAGTGTGTATCGGGGGGAGGGTAGAGTGTCTCGGGGGGGAGGGGAGAGTGTCCCGAGGAGAGGGGAGGGGAGAGTGTCCCAGGGGGAGGGGAGAGTGTCCCGGGGAGAGGGGCGAGTGTCCCGGGGGGAGAGGAGGGCAGGGTGTCCCGAGGGGAGGGGAGAGTGTCCCGGGGGCGGGGAGGGGAGAGTGTCCCGAGGGGAGTGGAGAGTTTCCCAGGGGGAGGGGAGGGGAGAGTGTCCCGAGGTGTGGCGTGAGTGTCCCGGGGAGAGGATGAGTGTCCCGGGGGGAGGGGAGAGTGTCACGGGGGGAGGGGAGAGTGTCCCGGGAGGAGGGGAGACTGTCTCGGGTGGAGGGGAGAGTGTCCCGAGGGGAGGGGAGTGTGTCTCGGGGGGGAGGGGAGAGTGTCCCGAGGAGAGGGGAGGGGAGAGTGTCCCAGGGGGAGGGGAGAGTGTCCCGGGGAGAGGGGCGAGTGTCCCGGGGGGAGGGGAGGGTAGAGTGACCCGAGGTGTGGCGTGAGTGTCCCGGGGAGAGGGGAGAGTGTCCCGGGGGGAGGGGAGAGTGTCACGGGGGGAGGGAGAGTGTCTCGGGGGAGGGGAGAGTGTCTCGGTGGGAGTGGAGAGTGTCTTGGGGGGAGGGGAGAGTGTCTCGGTGGGAGGGAAGAGTGTCTCGGGGGGAGGGGAGAGTGTCTCGGGGGGAGGGGAGAGTGTCTCGGGGGAGTGGAGAGTGTCACGGGGGGAGGGAGAGTGTCTCGGGGGAGGGGAGAGTGTCTCGGGGTAGGGGAGTGTGTCTCGGGGGGAGGGGAGAGTGTCTCGGGGGGAGGGGAGAGTGTCCCGGGGGAGGGGAGAGTGTCTCGGGGGAGTGGAGAGTGTCACGGGGGGAGGGAGAGTGTCTCGGGGGAGGGGAGAGTGTCTCGGGGTAGGGGAGTGTGTCTCGGGGGGAGGGGAGAGTGTCCCGGGGGAGGGGAGAGTGTCTCCGCGGGTAGGGGAGTGTGTCCTGAGGAGAGGGGAGGGGAGAGTGTCCCGAGGGGAGGGGAGAGTGTCCCGGGGGGAGGGGAGGGGAGAGTGTCCCGAGGGGAGGGGAGAGTGTCCCGGGGGGAGGGGAGGGGAGAGTGTCCCGAGGTGTGGCGTGAGTGTCCCGGGGAGAGGGGAGAGTGTCCCGGGGGGAGGGGAGAGTGTCACGGGGGGAGGGGAGAGTGTCTCGGGGGAGTGGAGAGTGTCACGGGGGGAGGGAGAGTGTCTCGGGGGAGGGGAGAGTGTCTCGGGGTAGGGGAGTGTGTCTCGGGGGGAGGGGAGAGTGTCCCGGGGGAGGGGAGAGTGTCTCCGCGGGTAGGGGAGTATGTCCCGAGGAGAGGGGAGGGGAGAGTGTCCCGAGGGGAGGGGAGAGTGTCCCGGGGGGAGGGGAGGGGAGAGTGTCCCGAGGGGAGGGGAGGGGAGAGTGTCCCGAGGGGAGGGGAGAGTGTCCCGGGGGGAGGGGAGGGGAGAGTGTCCCGAGGGGAGGGGAGAGTGTCCCGGGGGGAGGGGAGGGGAGAGTGTCCCGGGAGGAAGGGAGACTGTCCCGGGGGGAGGGGAGAGTGTCTCCGCGGGTAGGGGAGTGTGTCCCGAGGAGAGGGGAGGGGAGAGTGTCCCGAGGGGAGGGGAGAGTGTCCCGGGGGGAGGCGAGAGTGTCCCGGGGGGAGGGGAGCGGAGAGTGTCCCGAGGTGTGGCGTGAGTGTCCCGGGGAGAGGGGAGAGTGTCCCGGGGGGAGGGGAGAGTGTCACGGGGGGAGGGGAGAGTGTCTCAGGGGGGAGGGGAGAGTGTCCCGAGGAGAGGGGAGGGGAGAGTGTCCCAGGGGGAGGGGAGAGTGTCCCGGGGAGAGGGGCGAGTGTCCCGGGGGGAGGTGAGGGGAGAGTGTCCCGAGGTGTGGCGTGTGTGTCCCGGGGAGAGGGGAGAGTGTCCCGGGGGGAGGGGAGGGGAGAGTGTCCCGAGGGGAGGGGAGAGTGTCCCGGGGGGAGGGGAGACTGTCCCGAGGGAAGGGGAGTGTGTCCTGAGGAGAGGGGAGGGGAGAGTGTCCCGAGGGAAGGGGAGTGTGTCCTGAGGAGAGGGGAGGGGAGAGTGTCCCGAGGGGAGGGGAGAGTGTCCCGGGGGGAGGGGAGGGGAGAGTGTCCCGAGGGGAGGGGAGAGTGTCCCGGGGGGAGGGGAGGGGAGAGTGTCCCGGGGGGAGGGGAGGGGAGAGTGTCCCGAGGGGAGTGGAGAGTTTCCCAGGGGGAGGGGAGGGGAGAGTGTCCCGAGGTGTGGCGTGAG
>NW_027252330.1:0-26898 GCF_044704955.1 Pristiophorus japonicus | reverse complement strand
AAGTACCAGCCTGTCACAGTATATCAAAGCTATCTCCGCTCGGCAAACAGCATCGCGGGAGAGCAGCAACCATGCACCAGTTCCACCTTGGAGCCGCCCCATTACACACCACTGCCAATGCTGAACCCACACCGCAAGGGCTCGGGTCTGTTCTCCAACCTCGGCGTTATCGCTCCCGGCAACGATTCCACACCCTCCTCGTTCCCATGTAACCAGTTCAGTAAGTACCCACCTCCCCTCCCTTTCTCCCCTCCTCACATTTCCCAAGCACTGGCCGCCGTCCGGCTCGCCATTCTCCCACCCGCGAGCGCGTCTTGGGGGCTATTTGGCCGTGACAGGCACCACAGCCGAGTCTAATCCAGCCTCCATCGATCTCAAAAACGGGCTGATGTTTCCCTCCTCAGTCTGGGGCAGGAGGCTGTTTATACACTGCAATGGCTGCTCAGGTAAATCATGGCCAACAGGGTAAGGGTCACTCACTGTGTAACTGTACAGAGTCACTGTTTATTCAGGGTAAGGGTCACTCACTGTAACTGTACAGAGTCACTGTTTATTCAGGGTAAGGGTCACTCACTGTAACTGTACAGAGTCACTGTTTATTCAGGGTAAGGGTCACTCACTAACTGTACAGAGTCACTGTTTATTCAGGGTAAGGGTCACTCACTGTAACTGTACAGTCACTGTTTATTCAGGGTAAGGGTCACTCACTAACTGTACAGAGTCACTGTTTATTCAGGGTAAGGGTCACTCACTAACTGTACAGTCACTGTTTATTCAGGGTAAGGGTCACTCACTGTAACTGTACAGTCACTGTTTATTCAGGGTAAGGGTCACTCACTAACTGTACAGAGTCACTGTTTATTCAGGGTAAGGGTCACTCACGAACTGTACAGAGTCACTGTTTATTCAGGGTAAGGGGTCACTCACTAACTGTACAGAGTCACTGTTTATTCAGGGTAAGGGTCACTCACTGTGTAACTGTACAGTCACTGTTTATTCAGGGTAAGGGTCACTCACTAACTGCACAGAGTCACTGTTTATTCAGGGTAAGGGTCACTCACTAACTGCACAGAGTCACTGTTTATTCAGGGTAAGGATCACTCACTGTGTAACTGCACAGAGTCACTGTTTATTCAGGGTAAGGGTCACTCACTGTAACTGTACAGGGTCACTGTTTATTCAGGGTAAGGGTCACTCACTAACTGTACAGGGTCACTGTTTATTCAGGGTAAGGGGTCACTCACTAACTGTACAGAGTCACTGTTTATTCAGGGTAAGGGTCACCCACTGTGTAACTGTACAGTCACTGTTTATTCAGGGTAAGGGTCACTCACTAACTGCACAGAGTCACTGTTTATTCAGGGTAAGGGTCACTCACTAACTGCACAGAGTCACTGTTTATTCAGGGTAAGGGTCACTCACTGTGTTACTGTACAGAGTCACTGTTTATTCAGGGTAAAGGTCACTCACTGTGTTACTGTACAGAGTCACTGTTTATTCAGGGTAAGGGTCACTCACTGTGTAACTGTACAGAGTCACTGTTTATTCAGGGTAAGGGTCACTCACTGTTACTGTACAGAGTCACTGTTTATTCAGGGTAAGTGTCACTCACTAACTGTACAGAGTCACTGTTTATTCAGGGTAAGGGTCACTCACTGTGTAACTGTACAGAGTCACTGTTTATTCAGGGTAAGGATCACTCACTAACTGTACAGAGTCACTGTTTATTCAGGGTAAGGGCCACTTACTGTGTAACTGTACAGAGTCACTGTTTATTCAAGATAAGGGTCACTCACTGTGTAACTATACAGAGTCACTGTTTATTCAGGGTAAGGGTCACTCACTAACTGTACAGAGTCACTGTTTATTCAGGGTAAGGGTCACTCACTAACTGTACAGAGTCACTGTTTATTCAGGGTAAGTGTCACTCACTAACTGTACAGAGTCACTGTTTATTCAGTATAAGGTCACTCACTGTAACTGTACAGTCACTGTTTATTCAGGGAAAGGGTCACTCACTAACTGTACAGAGTCACTGTTTATTCAGGGTAAGGGTCACTCACTGTAACTGTACAGTCACTGTTTATTCAGGGTAAGGGTCACTCACTAACTGTACAGAGTCACTGTTTATTCAGGGTAAGGGTCACTCACTGTAACTGTACAGAGTCACTGTTTATTCAGGGTAAGGGTCACTCACTAACTGAACAGAGTCACTGTTTATTCAGGGTAAGGGTCACTCACTGTTACTGTACAGAGTCACTGTTTATTCAGGGTAAGTGTCACTCACTAACTGTACAGAGTCACTGTTTATTCAGGGTAAGGGTCACTCACTAACTGTACAGAGTCACTGTTTATTCAGGGTAAGGGTCACTCACTGTTACTGTACAGAGTCACTGTTTATTCAGGGTAAGGATCACTCACTAACTGTACAGAGTCACTGTTTATTCAGGGTAAGGGTCACTTACTGTGTAACTGTACAGAGTCACTGTTTATTCAAGATAAGGGTCACTCACTGTGTAACTATACAGAGTCACTGTTTATTCAGGGTAAGGGTCACTCACTAACTGTACAGAGTCACTGTTTATTCAGGGTAAGGGTCACTCACTGTAACTGTACAGTCACTGTTTATTCAGGGTAAGTTCACTCACTAACTGTACAGTCACTGTTTATTCAGGGTAAGGGTCACTCACTAACTGTACAGAGTCACTGTTTATTCAGGGTAAGGGTCACTCACTGTGTTACTGTACAGAGTCACTGTTTATTCAGGGTAAGGGTCACTCACTGTGTTACTGTACAGAGTCACTGTTTATTCAGGGTAAGGGTCACTCACTGTGTAACTGTACAGAGTCACTGTTTATTCAGGGTAAGGGTCACTCACTGTTACTGTACAGAGTCACTGTTTATTCAGGGTAAGTGTCACTCACTAACTGTACAGAGTCACTGTTTATTCAGGGTAAGGGTCACTCACTGTAACTGTACAGAGTCACTGTTTATTCAGGGTAAGGGTCACTCACTGTGTAACTGTACAGAGTCACTGTTTATTCAGGGTAAGGATCACTCACTAACTGTACAGAGTCACTGTTTATTCAGGGTAAGGGCCACTTACTGTGTAACTGTACAGAGTCACTGTTTATTCAAGATAAGGGTCACTCACTGTGTAACTATACAGAGTCACTGTTTATTCAGGGTAAGGGTCACTCACTAACTGTACAGAGTCACTGTTTATTCAGGGTAAGGGTCACTCACTAACTGTACAGAGTCACTGTTTATTCAGGGTAAGTGTCACTCACTAACTGTACAGAGTCACTGTTTATTCATTATAAGGTCACTCACTGTAACTGTACAGTCACTGTTTATTCAGGGAAAGGGTCACTCACTAACTGTACAGAGTCACTGTTTATTCAGGGTAAGGGTCACTCACTGTAACTGTACAGTCACTGTTTATTCAGGGTAAGGGTCACTCACTAACTGTACAGAGTCACTGTTTATTCAGGGTAAGGGTCACTCACTGTAACTGTACAGAGTCACTGTTTATTCAGGGTAAGGGTCACTCACTAACTGAACAGAGTCACTGTTTATTCAGGGTAAGGGTCACTCACTGTTACTGTACAGAGTCACTGTTTATTCAGGGTAAGTGTCACTCACTAACTGTACAGAGTCACTGTTTATTCAGGGTAAGGGTCACTCACTAACTGTACAGAGTCACTGTTTATTCAGGGTAAGGGTCACTCACTGTGTAACTGCACAGAGTCACTGTTTATTCAGAGTAAGGATCACTCACTAACTGTACAGAGTCACTGTTTATTCAGGGTAAGGGTCACTTACTGTGTAACTGTACAGAGTCACTGTTTATTCAAGATAAGGGTCACTCACTGTGTAACTATACAGAGTCACTGTTTATTCAGGGTAAGGGTCACTCACTAACTGTACAGAGTCACTGTTTATTCAGGGTAAGGGTCACTCACTGTAACTGTACAGTCACTGTTTATTCAGGGTAAGTTCACTCACTAACTGTACAGTCACTGTTTATTCAGGGTAAGGGTCACTCACTAACTGTACAGAGTCACTGTTTATTCAGGGTAAGGGTCACTCACTGTAACTGTACAGAGTCACTGTTTATTCAGGGTAAGGGTCACTCACTGTAACTGTACAGAGTCACTGTTTATTCAGGGTAAGGGTCACTCACTAACTGAACAGAGTCACTGTTTATTCAGGGTAAGGGTCACTCACTAACTGTACAGAGTCACTGTTTATTCAGGGTAAGGGTCACTCACTAACTGAACAGAGTCACTGTTTATTCAGGGTAAGGGTCACTCACTAACTGTACAGAGTCACTGTTTATTCAGGGTAAGGGTCACTCACTAACTGAACAGAGTCACTGTTTATTCAGGGTAAGGGTCACTCACTAACTGTACAGAGTCACTGTTTATTCAGGGTAAGGGTCACTCACTAACTGAACAGAGTCACTGTTTATTCAAGATAAGGGTCACTCACTGTGTAACTATACAGAGTCACTGTTTATTCAGGGTAAGGGTCACTCACTAACTGTACAGAGTCACTGTTTATTCAGGGTAAGGGTCACTCACTGTAACTGTACAGTCACTGTTTATTCAGGGTTAGGTCACTCACTAACTGTACAGAGTCACTGTTTATTCAGGGTAAGGGTCACTCACTGTAACTGTACAGAGTCACTGTTTATTCAGGGTAAGTTCACTCACTAACTGTACAGTCACTGTTTATTCAGGGTAAGGGTCACTCACTAACTGTACAGAGTCACTGTTTATTCAGGGTAAGGGTCACTCACTGTAACTGTACAGAGTGACTGTTTATTCAGGGTAAGGGTCACTCACTAACTGTACAGAGTCACTGTTTATTCAGGGTAAGGGTCACTCACTAACTGTACAGAGTCACTGTTTATTCAGGGTAAGGGTCACTCACTAACTGTACAGAGTCACTGTTTATTCAGGGTAAGGGTCACTCACTAACTGTACAGAGTCACTGTTTATTCAGGGTAAGGGTCACTCACTGTAACTGTGGAGGTGGGTGGGGAGGGTTGACCCCTCCACCTCCACGGAGGTGTGTGGGGGACCTGACCCATCCACCTCCATGGCACGAACCTGGTATTGCAGTACTTCCAGGAACGGTGCAGTGGCTCTAGGCCTTTTGGCTAAGAGCATTGGCGCAGAGTGATCCTTGGCATGTGCAAGGTGACCTCTGGCGTTTGTGATTTGACAAAGAATTGGAACGATTGGCTACGAATTTAAAAAAAAAAACTGTACAGAGTCACTGTTTATTCAGGGTTAGGGTCACTCACGAACTGTACAGATTCACTGTTTATTCAGGGTAAGGGTCACTCACTGTAACTGTACAGAGTCACTGTTTATTCAGGGTAAGGGTCACTCACTGTAACTGTACAGAGTCACTGTTTATTCAGGGTAAGGGTCACTCACTGTAACTGTACAGAGTGACTGTTTATTCAGGGTAAGGGTCACTCACTAACTGTACAGAGTCACTGTTTATTCAGGGTAAGGGTCACTCACTAACTGTACAGAAACATAGAAACATAGAAAATAGGTGCAGGAGCAGGCCATTCAGCCCTTCTAGCCTGCACCGCCATTCAATGAGTTCTTGGCTGAACATGCAACTTCAGTACCCCATTCCTGCTTTCTCACCATACCCCTTGATTCCCCTAGTAGTAAGGACTTCATCTAACTCCTTTTTGAATATATTTAGTGAATTGGCCTCAACAACTTTCTGTGGTAGAGAATTCCACAGGTTCACCACTCTCTGGGTGAAGAAATTCCTCCTCATCTCGGTCCTAAATGGCTTCCCCCTTATCCTTAGACTGTGTCCCCTGGTTCTGGACTTCCCCAACATTGGGAACATTCTTCCTGCATCTAACCTGTCCAATCCCGTCAGAATTTTAAACGTTTCTATGAGGTCCCCTCTCATTCTTCTGAACTCCAGTGAATACAAGCTCAGTTGATCCAGTCTTTCTTGATAGGTCAGTCCCGCCATCCCAGGAATCAGTCTGGTGAACCTTCGCTGCACTCCCTCAATAGCAAGAATGTCCTTCCTCAGGTTAGGAGACCAAAACTGTACACAATACTCCAGGTGTGGCCTCACCAAGGCCCTGTACAATTGTAGCAACACCTCCCTGCCCTTGTACTCAAATCCCCTCGCTATGAAGGCCAACATGCCATTTGCTTTCTTAACTGCCTGCTGTACCTGCATGCCAACCTTCAATGACTGATGTACCATGACACCCAGGTCTCTTTGCACCTGCCCTTTTCCTAATCTGTCACCATTCAGATAATAGTCTGTCTCTCTGTTTTTACCACCAAAGTGGATAACCTCACATTTATCCACATTATACTTCATCTGCCATGCATTTGCCCACTCACCTAACCTATCCAAGTCGCTCTGCAGCCTCATAGAATCCTCCTTGCAGCTCACACTGCCACCCAACTTAGTGTCATCTGCAAATTTGGAGATACTACATTTAATCCCCTCATCTAAATCATTAATGTACAATGTAAACAGCTGAGGCCCCAGCACAGAACCTTGCGGTACCCCACTAGTCACTGCCTGCCATTCTGAAAAGTCCCCATTTACTCCTACTCTTTGCTTCCTGTCTGACAACCAGTTCTCAATCCATGTCAGCACACTACCCCCAATCCCATGTGCTTTAACTTTGCACATTAATCTCTTGTGTGGGACCTTGTCGAAAGCCTTCTGAAAGTCCAAATATACCACATCAACTGGTTCTCCCTTGTCCACTCTACTGGAAACATCCTCAAAAAATTCCAGAAGATTTGTCAAGCATGAGTCACTGTTTATTCAGGGTAAGGGTCACTCACTGTGTAACTGCAAAGTCGCTGTTCAATACGTCAGACATTAAAAAATATTTTTTCTTCAAACAGATGGATTTGAATTTGTTCATCCGGGGAGCACAGAGTCAGTGAACAGTCCGACCCCGTGAGTATAATAGTCACAAATCCGACTCACTGCCATATCGTCGGCTGCATTCAACTTTCGGAGAACTGTGCATCGGCAGTCATTCGACCCTGTCAGATGTGACTTCCAGGGTCAGGTCCGTGGCCTGTGCTGGGTGGGGCCCAGGGTCTGTGCTGGGGGGGCCCATGGCCTGGGCTGGGGGGTGGGGGCCCGGGGCCCTGTGTTGTCGGGGGCCCGGGGCCCGTGCTGCGGGGTGCCCGGGGCCCGCGCTGGGGGTCGAGGCCCACAGCAGGGTCCAGGGGTTTGTTCAGCTGCCAATATTGGCTGTGCTGTCAGAGGGAGGCTATGGGACATTACCCCTGTGACTGGGAGAGGCTGGAGGGGAGCTCACCAAGCCATGAACCGACAAACAGCTCGAGCACTGGGCGTCGTTGGCAGCGGAGGGCTCATGCCAGGAAGGTCTGTCTTCAGACGACCAAGGACCAACTTGCATTGATATTGCACCGCTCACGTCCCAAAGCACCTTGCAGCCAACACATCGCTTCTGAAGTGCGTCACTGTGGTTCACTCAGCAAATGCAGCCATCAAACTGTGTACAGCAAGATCCCACCCAAAAACCACCAATAAAGAAACAATCAGCTAATCTGCAGCGGCACTGATGGAACATCACAAGTGCAGCAAAGTGCTCCTGCTCCTGATCATTTATTGTTTTAATTCTTATTTTACCGGGTTCTACCTTTCACTGTTGCCGCCCTTGAATTTAACGAGCAGAACGAGGCTCACACCCAACCTCCATCCAGCCCCACAGAACACTCAACATACATCGTTCTAACAGTGTACTGAAGACACAGGCCACTGGGCCCCACCGCTCCGTGTCGGGGTTTATGCGCCACCGCTCCGTGCCGGGGTTTACGCCCCACCGCTCCGTGCCGGGGTTTACGCCCCACCGCTCCGTGCCGGGGTTTACGCCCCACCGCTCCGTGCCGGGGTTTATGCCCCACCGCTCCGTGCCGGGGTTTATGTCCCACCGCTCCGTGCCGGGGTTCATGTCCCACCGCTCCGTGCCGGGGTTCATGCCCCACCGCTCCGTGCTGGGGTTTATGCCCCACCGCTCCGTGCCGGGGTTTATGCCCCACCGCTCCGTGCCGGGGTTTATGTCCCACCGCTCCGTGCCGGGGTTCATGCCCCACCGCTCCGTGCCGGGGTTTATGCTCCACACCAGCCCCCTCCCACCCCTCTCCATCTCCCCCCATCACCCCATCCTTCTATCCCTCTCTCCCCCGTGTGTTTATCCAGCCTCCCCTTAAATACATCGATACTATTCACCTCGACCCCTCCCTGTGGCAGCGAGTTCCACATTCTCACCGCTCTCTGGGTAAAGAAGTTTCTCCTGAATTCCCCTTTGGGTTTATCAGTGACTGTCTGATATTGGTGGCCCCCAGTTCTGGTCTCCCCCACAAGGGGAAACATTCTCTACATCTACCCTATCGAACCGTTTCATAATCTTAAAGACCTCTATCAGGTCACCCCTCAGCCTCCTCTTTTCTAGGGAAACAACCCCAGCCTGTTTAATCTTTCCTGATAGTAGAATTATACCAGAACAGAGAACCTTCTCCAATGCCTCTATATCTTTTTTCATAAATAAAGACCAGAGCTGTGCACAGCGCTCCAAGTGTGGTCTAACCAAGGTTCGATACAAGTTTAACACAACTTCCCTGCTTTCCAATTCTAGCCCTGTAGAAATGAACCCCGGTGCTTGATTTGCCTTTTATTAACCTGCGTCGCGACTGTTAGTGATTTGTGTATAGCAACACAGAAAGTAGGAGCAGGAGTCGGCCATTCGAGTCTGTACCACCATTCAATATGATCATGGCTGATCCTCTATCTCAACACCATATTCCCACTTTCTCCCCATACCCCTTGATGCCCTCTGTACCCCCAAGGATCCCTCTGCCCCTCTACCCCACTTTACAGACTTGTTTCCCCAAGGAGTACGTGTCCTCTTTATTCTTGCTACCAAAATGTCAACAAGCAGTTGTTTTGGAATTACCTTTCCACATCCTGCCGTCAGTCGGAGGAGTTCCTGGTGGATTTGCTCAGGGTCTTTCGGAGGCTCGATGAGACGGGCGAGGGGCCTCATAATGTTCCGTTCAGTAAAGACCTGCGTTTGTCTCTCCAGCTGCATAAACATCGGGACTCGTTTCCAGGCAGCGGTCCCTGACCTACAGGACCCGTTCCCGGGCACAATGGACGTCTGTGCGGCAGATCTGGTGTGGAGTCCTTGGAGGGAATTGGGGGAAAATCACCAAGTGCAACAGAAGGGTAAGTTGATATTTTATACTTTATACAGTCCCCACCAATTAAAACGCCCACACTTCAAACGGGCGGTGACTTGCGTCGGCCAAAAAGCAGTGCCCATTAACCATTACCGTCCATCTGAAAGTTTACAGCTCAAGCGCTCCGTATATTTAGGGCCGTAACGGCTATGTTAACCCCCCCAGGTCGTGCCTCAGAGAGGCGCGCTGAATGCAAGGACATTCGGCCCCTCGAGCCTGCTCCGCCATTCAATAAGATCATGGCTGATCTTCTACCTCAACTCCACTTTCCCGCCCGATCCCCATATCCCTCGATTCCCACAGCGTCCAAAACTCTTATCGATCTCAGCCTCGAATATGCTCAAAGACTGAGCCTCCACAGCCCTCTGGGGCAGTGAATTACAAAGATTCAACCCCCTCTGAGTGAAGACAGTTCTCCTCATTTCAGTCCTCAATGGCCGAGCCCTTATCCTGAGACTGTGTCCCCTGGTTCTAGACACCCCAGCCCGGGGGAAACGGCCTCCGTAAAGCGCTCTGTATATTTTGGCCGGTAATGGCTGTGTTTACCCAGCAGTTCGCTCCTCGTTTAGGTGCGGTGAATGCAGTAAAATAACACCTGGTTAATGCTCGATTGCACGGGATATACGGCCCAGAAACAGGCCATTCGGCCCAACCTCTACGTGCCGGCATTTATGCTCCACTCAAGCCTCCTCCCATCTTTCCTCATCTAAATCTAGCAGTAAAACCCTCTATTCCCTTCTCCCTCATATGTTTATCCAGCCTCCCCTTAAATACATGGATACTATTCGCCTCAACTCCTCCCTGTGGCAGCGAGTTCCACATTCTCACCACTCTCTGGGTAAAGAAGTTCTTCAGAATTCCTGATTGTACTGAAACCCTTCTAATCCCCTCGAGGTGGGGAGGGGCTCCAGTTTGTACCAAGCACTGACTGCAGTTTAAATAATGCTGCAGATCCGAGTAGAGCTGGAACAACTGGGGCAAAAGGTCGCTACACAGCAGGAGCATTCACTTTCAGCCGTGGCTCAGTGGGTAGCACTCTTGTCTCTGAGTCACAAGGTTTGCGTGTTGAAGTCCAGGAACTTGAGCACAAAAATCTACGCCGACACTCCCAGTGCAGGGCTGAGGGAGCGCCGCACTGTCGGAGGGGCGGTACTGAGGGAGCGCCGCACTGTCGGAGGGGCGGTACTGAGGGAGCGCCGCACTGTCGGAGGGGCGGTACTGAGGGAGCGCCGCACTGTCGGAGGGGCGGTACTGAGGGAGCGCCGCACTGTCGGAGGGGCGGTACTGAGGGAGCGCCGCACTGTCGGAGGGGCGGTACTGAGGGAGCGCCGCACTGTCGGAGGGGCAGTACTGAGGGAGCGCCGCACTGTCGGAGGGGTGGTACTGAGGGAGCGCCACACTGTCAGAGGGGCGGTACTGAGGGAGCGCCGCACTGTCGGAGGGGCGGTACTGAGGGAGCGCCGCACTGTCGGAGGGGCGGTACTGAGGGAGTGCCGCACTGTCGGAGGGGCAGTACTGAGGGAGTGCCGCACTGTCGGAGGGGCAGTACTGAGGGAGTGCCGCACTGTCGGAGGGGTGGCGTTGAGGGAGCGCCGCACTGTCAGAGGGACAGTACTGAGGGAGCGCCGCACTGCCGGAGGGGCAGTACTGAGGGAGCGCCGCACTGTCGGAGGGGCGGTACTGAGGGAGCGCCACACTGTCGGAGGGGCAGTACTGAGGGAGTGCCGCACTGTCGGAGGGGCAGTACTGAGGGAGTGCCGCATTGTCGGAGGGACAGTACTGAGGGAGCGCCGCACTGTCGGAGGGGCAGTACTGAGGGAGCCCCGCACTGTCGGAGGGGCAGTACTGAGGGAGCCCCGCACTGTCGGAGGGGCCATCTTTCATATAAGACGTTAAACCGAGGCCCCGTCTGCCCTCTCTGGTGGGCATTAAAGATCCCACGGCCACTATTTCGAAGAAGAGCAGGGGAGTTATCCCTGGTATCCTGCGGCCAATATTTATCCCTCAACCAATACCGAAATCAGATTGTCTTCCCATTATCACTGTGCTGTGTGTGGGAGCTTTCTGTGCGAAAATTGGCTGCTGCATTTCCCACATTACAACGACTACACTCCAAAAGTACTTCATTGGCGGGAAAGCGCTTTGGAATGCCCTGTGATTGTGAAAGGCACTATATAAATGCAGGTCCTTTCTTTCAATCGGAAAATGAAGGTGCTTAATGAATCAAGGAGCGATGTGCTTTCCCTTCAATGGTGACCGTATGGGTGTGCTTTGTACTTTCAGTGGAGGACTTGCTGAACATGGCCTGCTCCAGCGTCATACCGGGTGGGGGATTGAACCGAGAGTTCGCCCTACACTGTCTCTCCGAGGTCGGTGGTGACATCATGGTAAATATGTGCAACGTGTCTTGCAGGAAACACAGTGTCTGAGCAATATGTGGGGAGTGCAGCGAGCTCGGGAGGAACCGGGGACTCTGGACCTCGGCTTCCCAAAGCTCTTCCCCACTGAGGGTTTTCCCTCGCCTCCGGTCTCGGTCCAGCTAAGGGTATTAAGGGTTCAGAAATCGAGGCGGGCGGATGGAGTCATGATACAGATCAGCCATGATCGAATTGAACAGTGGCACTGGGGGGGGGAGGCTGAGCTGAATGGCCTCCTCCTGTTCCTAATGTAACAGGCTCAAGGGGCTGAATGGCCTCCTCCTGTTCCTAATGTAACAGGCTCGAGGGGCTGAATGGGCCTCCTCCTGTTCCTAATGGAACAGGCTCAAGGGGCTGAATGGCCTCCTCCTGTTCCTGTGTAACAGGCTCGAAGGGCTGAATGGCCTCCTCCTGTTCCTAATGTAACAGGCTCAAGGGGCTGAATGGCCTCCTCCTGTTCCTGTGTAACAGGCTCGAGGGGCTGAATGGCCTCCTCTTGTTCCGAATGTAACAGGCTCGAGGGGCTGAACGGCCTCCTCCTGTTCCGAATGTAACAGGCTCGAGGGGCTGAATGGCCTCCTCCTGTTCCTAATGTAACAGGCTCAAGGGGCTGAATGGCCTCCTCCTGTTCCTGTGTAACAGGCTCGAGGGGCTGAATGGCCTCCTCCTGTTCCTAATGTAACAGGCTCGAGGGACTGAATGGGCTCCTCCTGTTCCTGTGTAACAGGCTCGAGGGGCTGAACGGCCTCCTCCTGTTCCGAATGTAACAGGCTCGAGGGGCTGAATGGCCTCCTCGTGTTCCTATAACTCTGTTGTCGACTCATTGATGGAGATTGGTCAACTCCATTATCGCTGTATCGTGCAACTTCCTGGATGGTGGAGGGTGAACTAGATGGATCTGGGTCTTTCTCCATCTGGTCGTTCCTATGTTCCTAGACTCATGAAATCGTATAGCACAGGAGGCCATTCGGCCCATCGATCCTGTTACATTAGGTACAGGAGGAGGCCATTCAGCCCTTGAGCCTGTCACATTAGGAACAGGAGGAGGCCATTGGGCCCATCGAGCCCATGCTGTGCCGGCTCTGTGACAGAGCGATCCAATCAGTCCCACTCCCCCCTGCTCTTTCCCCACAGCCCCGGCACATTTCTCCTGTCCCAGTATTGATCCAATTCCCGGTTTGAAAGTCACGATTGAATCTGCTCCCACTGCCCTTTCAGGCAGCGCGTTCCCGATCACAACAACTCGCTGCGTAAAAACATTCTCCTCGTCTCCCCCTCTGGTTCCATCGCCGATTATCGTCAATCCGTGTCCCTCTGGTTACCGGCCCTCCTGCCCCCGGGAACAGTCCCTCCTGATTTACTCCGTCAGAACCCCCCCGTGATTGTGAACACCTCGATCAAATCTCCCCCTTAACCTTCTCTGCTCCAGGGGGAACAATCCCGGCTTCTCCAGTCTCCCCACGTCACTGAAGTCCCACATTCCCCCAGGACCGTTCTGGTCACTCTCCCCTGGACCCTCTCCAAGGCCTCGACACCCTCCCTAAAGTACGGTGCCCAGAATTGCCCACAATACTCCAGCTGGGGCCTAACCAGGGGTTTATAAAGGTTTAGCAATAACTTTCCTTGCTTCTGTGCTCTGTTTCTCCATTCATAAAGCCCAGGATCCCGTATGCTTTTCTTAAAAACCATTCTGAACAACTTGCCCTGTTACTGAAGAGCTATTTGTTCCCACAGGCGGCACTGGAGAGGTTGCTACTGAACAATGGAACCCGCCCCACCACCCACCCTCTGGCAGATTACCATTACACAGGTACAAGAGTCAGGATGGTCCTTAATGTGCGTTAAATGACATTACTAAGATATTATTACTGACCACAGGTAGCATGCCTTTGTGCTTGGTTGAAATTTAAGGGGCGTTGCAGTTGTGTGAGGCGGACTGGTTGGGCTGGATGCTCTTCGCCTTTCCGTCATTGTTCATAGGTTTATATGTAACCGTTCGGGCTGCTGACCTAGGGCCGTGCGGCTCTTTGTTGGCCAGTGCGGACACGAAGGGCCTCCTTCTGCGCTGTAAATTTCTATATTTAACCTCTACATGGAAACAGGAAGGTCCATGCATGTTGTTGAAGGTGGAGCTTCATCACGCAATCGGAAAACCTTGCATGTTTTGTGTGACTTTAGGTGGAGTAATGCGCATTTAAAATTGGCTTCGCTTAGCTGCTCCTTCAAAAAAGTTAAGCAACGAAGGTAAAACACCCCAGGGTGCTTCACAGGAGCGTAAATCAGACAGAATGTGATACCGAGCCACATAAGGAGATATTAGGAATAGGTGACCAAAAGCTTGGTCAAAGAGGTAGGTTTAAAGGAGAGGCGGAGAGGTTTAGGGAGGGAATTACGGAGCTCGGGGCCCAGGCAGCTGAAGGCACGGCCACCAATGGTGAAGCGATGGAAATCGGAGATGCGCAGGTCAGAATTGAAGGAGCGCGGAGAGTAAAGTTCTTTTGAGTAGTCGCTATTAAATAAGTCTCGAGATATTCAGTTTCTGTTGGACATTAGCTGTGAGAGCCTGAGTTCTCACTCTCGATTACTATCCAATGCTGGAAACACTTTGTGTGGACAGTGAACGGCCAGACATTGGATCCGTCCCAGCTCCCACCCTTTGGCAGATCACCATGACACAACACCGCCTACAACGTGCCAGTGCAGCCTTCGGTCACCAGAGGAAGAAAGTTGTTGAAGGCCAGGACTTCAAACCCGGCCCTCCTATAAGCTTCAGAGGCATGGACCATGTACAGCAAGCACCTCAAAGCACTGGAGAAGTATCACCAGCGCTGTCTCCGCAAAATCCTGCAAATCCAGCGGATGAGACGTTAAACCCAGGCCCCTTTCTGCCCCCTCAGGCGGATATAAATGACCCCACGGCCACTATTGGAAGAGCAGGGGGAGTTCTCCCCGGTGACCTGTGGCCAATATTTATTACTCAACCAGTATCACTGAAAGAGATTATCTGCTCATTATCACATTGTTGTTGTGGGAGCTGGCTATGCGCAAATTGCCTGCCGCGTTTCCCACATTACAACGGTGGCGACAATTTTTTAAAAAGCACTTCATTGGCTGCAAGGCGTTTTAGTACATCCTGAGGTTGCAAAGTCGCGGTAAAAATACAGCCCGGACTTTGGGGCTCAAGTCTCTAAGCTTGGGACTTGATTTGAACCCATAACCTTCAGTCTCGGAGGCAGGAGTAACCTAGAGCAGTAACCGAGTGCGTAAGGACATGCGGCAGGGGGACATCTGCTTGCTGCCGCTGTGCTGTGCAGTGTGTTCAGCCATGCCCGAGGCTAGCAGGTTCACAGCATGTTCACCTTCTCTTCTTCCTTCTTCTCTGGCAGGTAGCAGTAACTGGACTCCGGGGGAACGCAGGGTTTTCAACAAAGCTTTCGGGGTGCACAGGAAGGACTTCCACATGGTGCAGAAGATGGTATGTATTCGGGGGTGAAGACTCGATTTAATCAGCCACACCACAGCATTGGAGTGGGACTGAGTAGTTCAGTGGGTGGCCCTCTCATCTCCGGGTCAGGAGGTTGTGGGTTCAAATCACACTCCAGGGACTTGAGCACACAGATCGAGGCTGACATTCGCAGGGCAGTACTGAGGGAGCGTCGCACTGTCGGAGGTGCGGTGCCGAGTACTGAGGGAGCGCCGCACTGTCGGAGGGGCAGTACTGAGGGAGCGCCGCGCTGTCGGAGGGGCAGTACTGAGGGAGCGCCGCACTGTCGGAGGGGCAGTACTGAGGGAGCGCCGCGCTGTCGGAGGGGCGGTACTGTTGGAGGAGCAGTACTGAGGAAGCACTGTGCCGAGGGAGTGCCGCGCTGTTGGAGGGGCAGTACTGAGGAAGCACTGTGCCAAGGGAGCGCCGCGCTGTTGGAGGGGCAGTACTGAGGGAGCCCCGCACTGTTGGAGGGGCGGTACTGAGGGAGACCCGCACTGTCGGAGGGTCAGTACTGAGGGAGCGCCGCACTGTTGGAGGGGCAGTACTGAGGGAGTGTCGCACTGTCGGAGGGACGGTACTGAGGGAGCGCCGCACTGTCGGAGGGGCAGTACTAAGGGAGTGCTGCACTGTCAGAGGGGCGGTACTGAGGGAGTGCCGCACTGTCGGAGGGGCAGTACTGAGGGAGCGCCGCACTGTCGGAGGGGCAGTACTGAGGGAGAGCCGCACTGTCGGAGGGGCAGTACTGAGGGAGCGCCGCACTGTTGGAGGGGCAGTACTGAGGGAGTGCCGCACTGTCGGAGGGGCAGTACTAAGGGAGCGCCGCACTGTCGGAGGGGCGGTACTGAGGGAGTGCCGCACTGTCGGAGGGGCAGTACTGAGGGAGGGCTCCCGCTCTCCAGCCACCTGGTGCCTTGGCTCAGTGCTCAGATAGAGACAGTCAGTCTCCAGGAGGGGCAGCAATCAGGATTTGGAGCTGATGTGCTCCCCGTCCCGAGGGCACAGCTCCCATCGTTGAGATCAACACAGACGGGCGATCGAAGCCGGGACTTCCCTGGTCTGAGTGGCTCGGCTCTGCGCGGTTTAGTGCATTTAATAACTGAGGCAATTTACTAAGATAGAAAAGCTCTTCCTAGTGGTGAGAATGTGGAACTCTCTACCACAAGGAATGGTTGAGGTGAATAGCAGATACATTTAAAGGGAAGCTCAAAGAGAAAGGAATAGAAGGATATGGTGATGGGGTGAGATGACCCTCCCTTACCTAAGGAAGGATATACTTGCCACAGAGGGAGTGCAGTGAAGGTTCACCAGACTGATTCCTGGGATGGGGGGATTGTCCTGTGAGGAGAGATTGAGCAGACTGGGCCGATATTCTCTGGAGTTTAGAAGAATGAGAGGTGATCTCATTGAAACACACACAATACTTACAGGGCTTGACAGGGTAGATGCAGGGAGGGTGTTTCCCCCCGGGCTGGGGAGTCTAGAACCAGGGCTCACAGTCTCAGGATAAGGGCTCAGCCATTTAGGACTGAGATGAGGAGAAATTTCTTCACTCAGAGGGAGGTGAATCTTTGGAATTCTCTGCCCCAGAGGGCTGTGGAGGCTCAGTCTGTGAGTATATTCAAGGCTGAGATCGAGAGATTTTCGGACTCTCGGGGAACCAAGGGATATCGGGATCAGGCGGGAAAGTGGCATTGAGGTCAAAGATCAGCCGTGATCTCATCGAATGGCGGAGCAGGCTCGAGGGGCCGAATTCTTATGAAGCAGGATGGGAGGAGGCGTGTGTGGAGCATGAACACCGGCACGAACCAGTGGGGACGAACGGCCTGTTTTTGGGCTGTACAATTCAATGTAATATACATGAAAGCTTGCAGGAACATTTATTCAATGTACTTTTCTTCACTGGTTCCCCCTCCCACCATGTTGCACTGTTACAGGTGAGATCCAAGCTCATCACAGAGTGCGTCGAGTATTATTACAACTTTAAAAAGATCCTCAAGTTCAACAAGAAGCACCGTGTGCGGCCCTTGGAAACCGATGAGGATTGGAGCGGCTTCTTCAGACAAGACACGGACTGTGAGGTAGGACACCCTCTCTGACAATGGTCGACGGAGACTCATCGTACAGGATATGTAATGTGTTCCTCATTGTGAGCCCTCCCAGGGCAGGTACAGGGGGTTAGATACAGAGTAAAGCTCCCTCTACACTGTCCCATCAAACACTCCCAGGGCAGGTACAGGGGGTTAGATACAGAGTAAAGCTCCCTCTACACTGTCCCATCAAACACTCCCAGGGCAGGTACAGGGGGTTAGATACAGAGTAAAGCTCCCTCTACACTGTCCCATCAAACACTCCCAGGGCAGGTACAGGGGGTTAGATACAGAGTAAAGCTCCCTCTACACTGTCCCATCAAATACTCCCAGGGCAGGTACAGGGGGTTAGATACAGAGTAAAGCTCCCTCTACACTGTCCCATCAAACACTCCCAGGGCAGGTACAGGGGGTTAGATACAGAGTAAAGTCCCCTCTACACTGTCCCATCAAACACTCCCAGGGCAGGTACAGGGGGTTAGATACAGAGTAAAGCTCCCTCTACACTGTCCCATCAAACACTCCCAGGGCAGGTACAGGGGGTTAGATACAGAGTAAAGCTCCCTCTGCACTGTCCCATCAAACACTCCCAGGGCAGGTACAGGGGGTTAGATACAGAGTAAAGCTCCCTCTGCACTATCCCATCAAACACTCCCAGGGCAGGTACAGGGGGTTAGATACAGAGTAAAGCTCCCTCTACACTGTCCCATCAAACACTCCCAGGGCAGGTACAGGGGGTTAGATACAGAGTAAAGCTCCCTCTACACTGTCCCATCAAACACTCCCAGGGCAGGGACAGCAGATAGCTTGCACACTGCATAAGGCAATTCTGATTTTATCCCAACTTTGTTAACTATGCGACAAAGAACTTCATAATCGTCTGAGTAAAGAATGTTGCGAATTAATAGACCTGTTATTTACAGAGGCCCCGACCCTGGTGGAAGCTATGTTCTGCCCAAGTGCTGAGATCCTGATGGTACTTTGGGCAGAAGTTTCTTGAATAATTCCTGGAAGGACCGCCCGGTGGCAAAAAAGCGACTTCTGCCCTGAATCTGGGCGGGAGCTCCCAATCTTGGCAGCAAATGCGATCCTTGGCAAAGTATCGCCGAGGATTGAGTCGGGTCCAGGGAGGGGAACTGAAAAATAAAAATGTTCAAAAAATAAAAACTGGAAAATCTTCAGGGGGCCGCATCCATCTGACCCGCTGGGAAAAAAATAAAGAAAAGTTTACTAACCTTTATTTGCCGGTCTTCTTACTGACCATTGAGGTTAGACCTGCCTCCCCACGGCAGCCCTTCCCCCGTGGCAGCGGACTCCCGCCCGGACCAAACGGGCAGCTCGGCGATACTTATACGCGTAGCGCTCCAGCGGGCTTCCCTCTCCGCCAACCTCGCTCCGAGGGGAGGCCGCCCAGAAAACTCGCCGGCACCAGGCGGTGAGCCCTCCCCGAGTTCGGCCCCATAGACCTTGGGTTACACCATGGGGTACACCTCTGATACAGTCGGGGGGATGGGGTGAAACACTCATTTCCCTCCGTACAATTTCACAGCCGGTTGTAGTTCAGATCATCATTTTTTCGGCTCGGATTATGTCTCTAACTTTTGCCCCTTTCTTTAAGCAGGTGTTTCCCAGTGCACAGCCAATACAGCCGGTCCACAGAGGGGAGCGAGAGAGTCCTTGCCCCACAGTCATTGGCAACTTTCCCTGCAAACAGTGCGGAAAGTAAGTATACCCAATGTCAGCCATACGACAGACAGGGACAGAGACACAGACAGGGACAGAGACACAGACAGGGACAGAGACACAGACAGGGACAGAGACACAGACAGGACAGAGATAGAAACATTGACACACAGAGCCAGACAGACAGAGACACACAGAGCCAGACAGACAGAGACACACAGAGCCAGACAGACAGGGACAGAGACACAGACAGGGACAGAGACACAGACAGGGACAGAGACACAGACAGGACAGAGACACAGACAGGGACAGAGACACAGACAGGACAGAGATAGAAACATTGACACACAGAGCCAGACAGGACAGAGACACAGACAGGGACAGAGACACAGACAGGGACAGAGACACAGACAGGGACAGAGACACAGACAGGACAGAGACACAGACAGGGACAGAGACACAGACAGGGACAGAGACACAGACAGGGACAGAGACACAGACAGGACAGAGACACAGACAGGACAGAGACACAGACAGGGACAGAGACACAGACAGGACAGAGACACAGACAGGACAGAGACACAGACAGGGACAGAGACACAGACAGGGACAGAGACACAGACAGGACAGAGACACAGACAGGACAGAGACACAGACAGGACAGAGACACAGACAGGGACAGAGACACAGACAGGGACAGAGACACAGACAGGGACAGAGACACAGACAGGGACAGAGACACAGACAGGGACAGAGACACAGACAGGACAGAGACACAGACAGGACAGAGACACAGACAGGGACAGAGACACAGACAGGACAGAGACACAGACAGGGACAGGGACAGGGACAGAGACACAGACAGGGACAGAGACACAGACACGGACAGAGACACAGACAGGGACAGAGACACAGACAGGGACAGAGACACAGACAGGGACAGAGACACAGACAGGGACAGAGACACAGACAGGACAGAGACACAGACAGGACAGAGACACAGACAGGACAGAGACACAGACAGGACAGAGACACACAGACAGGGACAGAGACACAGACAGGGACAGAGACACAGACAGGACAGAGACACAGACAGGGACAGGGACAGGGACAGAGACACAGACAGGGACAGAGACACAGACACGGACAGAGACACAGAAAGGGACAGAGACACAGACAGGGACAGAGACACAGACAGGGACAGAGACACAGACAGGACAGAGACACAGACAGGACAGAGACACAGACAGGGACAGAGACACAGACAGGGACAGAGACACAGACAGGGACAGAGACACAGACAGGACAGAGACACAGACAGGGACAGAGACACAGACAGGACAGAGATAGAAACATTGACACACAGAGCCAGACAGGACAGAGACACAGACAGGGACAGAGACACAGACAGGACAGAGACACAGACAGGACAGAGACACAGACAGGGACAGAGACACAGACAGGACAGAGACACAGACAGGACAGAGACACAGACAGGGACAGAGACACAGACAGGACAGAGACACAGACAGGACAGAGACACAGACAGGACAGAGACACAGACAGGGACAGAGACACAGACAGGGACAGAGACACAGACAGGGACAGAGACACAGACAGGGACAGAGACACAGACAGGACAGAGACACAGACAGGACAGAGACACAGACAGGGACAGAGACACAGACAGGGACAGAGACACAGACAGGACAGAGACACAGACAGGACAGAGACACAGACAGGGACAGGGACAGGGACAGAGACACAGACACGGACAGAGACACAGACACGGACAGAGACACAGACAGGGACAGAGACACAGACAGGGACAGAGACACAGACAGGGACAGAGACACAGACAGGGACAGAGACACAGACAGGACAGAGACACAGACAGGACAGAGACACAGACAGGACAGAGACACAGACAGGACAGAGACACACAGACAGGGACAGAGACACAGACAGGACAGAGACACAGACAGGGACAGAGACACAGACAGGACAGAGATAGAAACATTGACACACAGAGCCAGACAGACAGAGACACACAGAGCCAGACAGACAGAGACACACAGAGCCAGACAGACAGAGACACACAGAGCCAGACAGACAGAGACACACAGAGCCAGACAGACAGAGACACACAGAGCCAGACAGACAGAGACACACAGAGCCAGACAGACAGGACAGAGACACAGACAGGACAGAGACACAGACAGGACAGAGACACAGACAGGGACAGCGATAGAAACATTGACACACAGAGCCAGACAGACAGAGACACACAGAGCCAGACAGACAGGGACAGAGACACAGACAGGACAGAGACACAGACAGGGACAGCGATAGAAACATTGACACACAGAGCCAGACAGACAGAGACACACAGAGCCAGACAGACAGAGACACACAGAGCCAGACAGACAGGGACAGAGACACAGACAGGACAGAGACACAGACAGGACAGAGACACAGACAGGGACAGCGATAGAAACATTGACACACAGAGCCAGACAGACAGAGACACACAGAGCCAGACAGACAGAGACACACAGAGCCAGACAGACAGAGACACACAGAGCCAGACAGACAGAGACACACAGAGCCAGACAGACAGAGACACACAGAGCCAGACAGACAGAGACACACAGAGCCAGACTGACAGAGACACACAGAGCCAGACAGACAGAGACACACAGAGCCAGACAGACAGGACAGAGACACAGACAGGACAGAGACACAGACAGGGACAGCGATAGAAACATTGACACACAGAGCCAGACAGACAGAGACACACAGAGCCAGACAGACAGGGACAGAGACACAGACAGGACAGAGACACAGACAGGGACAGCGATAGAAACATTGACACACAGAGCCAGACAGACAGAGACACACAGAGCCAGACAGACAGAGACACACAGAGCCAGACAGACAGAGACACACAGAGCCAGACAGACAGGGACAGAGACACAGACAGGACAGAGACACAGACAGGACAGAGACACAGACAGGGACAGCGATAGAAACATTGACACACAGAGCCAGACAGACAGAGACACACAGAGCCAGACAGACAGAGACACACAGAGCCAGACAGACAGAGACACACAGAGCCAGACAGACAGAGACACACAGAGCCAGACAGACAGAGACACACAGAGCCAGACAGACAGAGACACACAGAGCCAGACAGACAGAGACACACAGAGCCAGACAGACAGAGACACACAGAGCCAGACAGACAGAGACACACAGAGCCAGACAGACAGGACAGAGACACAGACAGGACAGAGACACAGACAGGACAGAGACACAGACAGGGACAGCGATAGAAACATTGACACACAGAGCCAGACAGACAGAGACACACAGAGCCAGACAGACAGGGACAGAGACACAGACAGGACAGAGACACAGACAGGGACAGCGATAGAAACATTGACACACAGAGCCAGACAGACAGAGACACACAGAGCCAGACAGACAGAGACACACAGAGCCAGACAGACAGGGACAGAGACACAGACAGGACAGAGACACAGACAGGACAGAGACACAGACAGGGACAGCGATAGAAACATTGACACACAGAGCCAGACAGACAGAGACACACAGAGCCAGACAGACAGAGACACACAGAGCCAGACAGACAGAGACACACAGAGCCAGACAGACAGAGACACACAGAGCCAGACAGACAGAGACACACAGAGCCAGACAGAGACACGAACAGCGACACAAATACAAGTGCACACACAGTCACCAACTGACACCATGCCTTCACCGTACGATTCAAGCAACACCACAAGAGATTTGACTAACCATTTTTAAAATGATTTTTCTCCCCTCCCTCAAACCTGAAAAACCCCAACCTGCAGGATGTTTTTCAAAATCAAGAGTCGAAACGCCCACATGAAGATCCACCGGCAACAGGACGACTGGCAGCACAGGGGGCAGGACGGCCTTTACCCTGCGGTCACCTACACAGGGGCAGCGCTGGCCAAAGCTTCCTCCACCCCAGCTGCCTACCCCAGCTGGGACAACAGGGAGATCCAGGAGCAGCTGGACACCATGTCGGAGGCCATGACCTGCACCAGTCTGCCCCCTCTGTATCACCAAGACGTCAAACTCAACCTTGCCAAGGAAAAGAGCCAAAATATTTTTATATAACACGCTCAAAGAAATGGACCGAGACAATTCTTTGTGAAGCACTAACTGTGAAGACTTTAAACTCTCTGGATCTTAAAAAATATGTACGTGTAGGGACCCACATCCTGATTTATGCAGCGTGACTATTTGGTTTCACGTACTATAGAAACTGAACCGCTTTTATCAGAGCTTCGTTACTGGGACGAACGAGTTTACTGTTTCGCACTCACAGTTAGCTCTTCATATTGAAATGATCAATTTTTTGAATTTTTATTGATGTAGCATATCTTGTTACGTGGAGAGACTGGAGAAGCTGGGATTGTTCTCCTTGGAGCAGAGCAGGCTCAGAGGAGATTTGATAAAGACCCATGCTTAAAATCACAAAGCGGTTTTGAGAAGAGTAAATAGAGAGAAACTATTTCCAATGGCTGTAGGGTCGGCGACCAGAGGGACACAGGTTGAAGGTGATTGGCAAAAGAACCAGAGGCTTCAGGAGGAAAAACCCCATTTTGCGCAACGAGTGGTTAGGATTTGGAAGGCACTGCCGGAAAGGGCGGTGGATACAGATTCAATCGTAGCCTTCAAAAGGGGATTGGATAAGTACCCGAAGGAGAAAAAATTGTAGGGATACGGGGAAAGAGCGGGGAAGTTGGACTAACTGGATCGCTCTTCGCAAGAGCCGGGGCAGATCAACGTTCCCTCTAATTTTTTGGGGGGGGCTGCATGGCCCATTCAAAATTCCGCAGGAGCTGAGGTATTAAGTGGCTTAGCATCTTTGAAAGTGGATAAATCCCCAGGCCCGGATGAAATGTATCCCAGGCGAAAAGAAGCAAAAGAGAAAATTGCAGAGGCTCTGACCATCATTTTCCAATCCTCTCTGGCTACAGGTGTGGTGCCAAAGGACTGGAGGACTGCTAATGTGGTACCTTTGTTTAAAAAGAGAGAAAGGGATAGACCGAGTAATTACAGGCCAGTCAGCCTAACCTCAGTGGTGGGGAAAAATCCTGAGGGACAGGATAAATCTTAATTTAGAAAGACACGGATTAATCGAGGACAGTCAGCATGGATGTGTTAAGGGAAGATCGTGTCTCACTAACGATTGAATTTTGAGAGGAGGTAACCAGGAGGGTTGATGAGGGTGGTGCGTATGATGTAGTGTAGATGGATGTTAGCAAGGCTTTTGATAAGGTCCCACATGGCAGAATGGTCAGAAATTAAAAGTCCGTGGGATCCAGGGCACAGGGGCAGGAAGCAAAGGGTAATGGTTGATGGATGTTCTTGCGACTGGAAGGTGGTTTCAAGTGGGGTTCCACCGGGCTCAGAGCTGGGTACCTTGTTTTTTGTGCTATAGATCAATGACTTGGATTTGAATGTTGGGGGCATGGTTAAGAAGTTTGCAGATGACACTAAAATTGTCCATGTGGTTGATGATGGAGAAGAAAGCTGCGGACTGCAGGAAGATATCAATGGACTGGTCAGGTGGGCAGAACAGTGGCAAATGGAATTCAATCTGGAGAAGTGTGAGGTAATGCATTTGGGGAGGTCTGACAACGCAAGGGAATACACATTAAATGGACGGACACTGAGAAGTGTGGAGGAACAAAGGGACCTGGGAGTGCAGGTCCACAGGTCCCTGAAGGTAGCAGGCCAGGTGGATAAGAAGACATACGGAATACTTGCCTTTATAAGCCGAGGCATAGAATACAAGAGCAGGGAGGTTATGCTTGAACTGTATAAAACACTGGTTAGGCCACAGCTGGAGTACTGCGTGCAGTTCTGGTCACCACATTACAGGAAAGATGTGATTGCACTGGAGAGGGTGCAGAGGAGATTTTCAAGCATGTTGCCTGGACTCGAGAATTTTGGCTGTGGCGAAAGATTGGATAGGCTGGGGTTGTTTCCCTTGGAACAGAGGAGGCTGAGGGGAGACCTGATTGAGGTGTATAAAATGATGAGGGGCCTGGATAGAGTGGATAGGAAGGACCTGTTTCCCTTGGCAGAGGGGTCAATAACCAGGGGACATAGATTTAAAGTAATTGGGGGGAGGTTTAGAGGGGATTTGAGGGGAAATGTCTTCACCCAGAGGGTGGTGGGGGTCTGGAACTCACTGCCTGAAAGGGTGGTAGAGGCAGAAACCCTCACCACATTTAAAAAGTACTTGGATGTGCACCTGAAGTGCTGTAACCTACAGGGCTACGGACCGAGAGCTGGAAAGTGGGATTATGTTGGGCAGCTCTTGGTCGGCCGGCACGGACACGATGGCTCGAAATGGCCTCCTTCCGTGCTGTAAATTTCTATGACTCTATGATTCCCAACATCCAGTTCTTGGTAAGCAGAAACGTTCTCCAATTGAATATTGGGAAGACCGAAGCCAACCAGCACCATCCGCCCCGCCCACCTCGAGATGTCTGCGCTCCTCTAATTCTGCCCTCTTGAGCATCCCTGATTATAATCTCTCCACCATCAGTGGCCGTGCCTTCTGTTGCCTGGGACCCAAGCTCTGGAACTCCCTCCCTAAAACTCTCCGCCTCTCTCCTCCTTTAAGTCGCTCCTTAAAACCTACCTCTTTGACCCAGCTTTTGGTGCCCTGCGGTAATTTCTACTTATGCGGCTCGGTGTCAAATTTTTTATCTCAATGCTCCTGTGAAGCGCCTTGGGACTTTCACTATTAAAGGTGCGATATAAATACAAGTTGTTGTTGTTTTAAAACCGGTGAGCTGGCTGCCAGGGATCTCCAGAGCGCTGTGCAGCCATGCAGCTTAAAGGGAACATTGGCGCAGACATGATGGGCCGAACTTCTGTGCTGTACTCTATGATTCTTTCACGCAAATGCGGGCGAGATCGCCAATTTCACCCTCATCATGATAGGCAGTCCCTCGGAATCGAGGAAGACTTGCTTCCACTCTTAACATGAGTCCTCAGGTGGCTGAACAGTCCAATACGAGAGCCACAGTCCCTGTCACAGGTGGGACAGACAGTGGTTGAGGGAAGGGGAGGGTGGGACTGGTTTGCCGCACGCTCCTTCCGCTGCCTGCGCTTGGTTTCTGCACACTCTCGGCGACGAGACTCGAGGTGCTCAGCGCCCTCCTCGATGCACTTCCTCCACTTAGGGGTGGACTGGTCTTTGGGCCAGGGACTCCCAGGTGTCGGTGGGGATGTTGCACTTTATCAGGGAGGCTTTGAGGGTGGTCCCTTGTAACGTTTCCTCTGCCCACCTTTGGCTCGTTTACCGTGAAGGAGTTCCGAGTAGAGCGCTTGCTTTGGGAGCCTCGTGTCTGGGGACATGTGGACAATGTGGCCCTGCCCAGTGGAGCTGGTCGAGTGTGGGTCAGTGCTTCGATGCTGGGGATGTTGGCCTGGACGAGGACGCTAACGTTGGTGCGTCTGTCCTCCCGGGGGATTTGTAGGATTTTGCGGAGACACCGTTGGTGGTATTTCTCCAGCGACTTGAGGTGTCTACTGTACATGGTCCATGTCTCTGAGCCATAATGGAGGGCGGGTATCACTACAGCCCTGTAGACCATGAGCTTGGTGGTGGATTTGAGGGCCTGGTCTCCCCAACACACACCAGGACTCTGAGGACACCCATGTGGAGGAGTATCAACACCAAGATAACCAAAAGGCTCTGGATGCTGGGGGTGGGGCGGGGGTAATTGGACCTATCAAGTCTGAAATCAAAAGATCTTTGTTGGGTAAAGGCATCAAGGGATGTGGAGCAACAGCAGGTAAATGGAGTTGAGGTACAGATCGGCACTGAGCTGATTAAATGGCGGAGC
>NW_027252326.1:0-27004 GCF_044704955.1 Pristiophorus japonicus | reverse complement strand
CTCGTTCCTCCCCTCCCTCCCTCCCTCGTTCCTCCCCTCCCTCCCTCCCTCGTTCCTCCCCTCCCTCCCTCCCTCGTTCCTCCCCTCCCTCCGTTCCTCCCCTCCCACACTCGTTCCTCCCCTCCCACACTCGTTCCTCCCCTCCCACACTCGTTCCTCCCCTCCCACACTCGTTCCTCCCCTCCCACACTCGTTCCTCCCCTCCCACACTCGTTCCTCCCCTCCCACACTCGTTCCTCCCCTCCCACACTCGTTTCTCCCCTCCCCTCCACACTCGTTTCTCCCCTCCCACACTCGTTTCTCCCCTCCCACACTCGTTTCTCCCCTCCCACACTCGTTTCTCCCCTCCCACACTCGTTTCTCCCCTCCCACACTCGTTTCTCCCCTCCCACACTCGTTTCTCCCCTCCCACACTCGTTTCTCCCCTCCCACACTCGTTTCTCCCCTCCCACACTCGTTTCTCCCCTCCCACACTCGTTTCTCCCCTCCCACACTCGTTTCTCCCCTCCCACACTCGTTTCTCCCCTCCCACACTCGTTTCTCCCCTCCCACACTCGTTTCTCCCCTCCCACACTCGTTTCTCCCCTCCCACACTCGTTTCTCCCCTCCCACACTCGTTTCTCCCCTCCCACACTCGTTTCTCCCCTCCCACACTCGTTTCTCCCCTCCCACATCGTTTCTCCCCTCCCACACTCGTTTCTCCCCTCCCACACTCGTTTCTCCCCTCCCACACTCGTTTCTCCCCTCCCACACTCGTTTCTCCCCTCCCACACTCGTTTCTCCCCTCCCACACTCGTTTCTCCCCTCCCACACTCGTTTCTCCCCTCCCACACTCGTTTCTCCCCTCCCACACTCGTTTCTCCCCTCCCACACTCGTTTCTCCCCTCCCACACTCGTTTCTCCCCTCCCACACTCGTTTCTCCCCTCCCACACTCGTTTCTCCCCTCCCACACTCGTTTCTCCCCTCCCACACTCGTTCTCCCCTCCCACACTCGTTTCTCCCCTCCCACACTCGTTTCTCCCCTCCCACACTCGTTCCTCCCCTCCCTCGTTCCCCCCCCACGCTCGTTCCTCCCTCCCTCCCTCCCCCCCCCTCCCTCCGTTCCTCCCCTCCCTCCCTCCCTCGTTCCTCCCCTCCCTCCCTCCCTCGTTCCTCCCCTCCCTCCCTCCCTCGTTCCTCCCCTCCCTCCCTCCCTCGTTCCTCCCCTCCCTCCCTCCCTCGTTCCTCCCCTCCCTCCCTCCCTCGTTCCTCCCCTCCCTCCCTCCCTCGTTCCTCCCCTCCCTCCCTCCCTCGTTCCTCCCCTCCCTCCCTCCCTCGTTCCTCCCCTCCCTCCCTCCCTCGTCCTCCCCTCCCTCCCTCCCTCGTTCCTCCCCTCCCTCCCTCCCTCGTTCCTCCCCTCCCTCCCTCCCTCGTTCCTCCCCTCCCTCCCTCCCTCGTTCCTCCCCTCCCTCCCTCCCTCGTTCCTCCCCTCCCATCGTTCCTCCCCTCCCACACTCGTTCCTCCCCTCCCACACTCGTTCCTCCCCTCCCACACTCAGTTCCTCCCCTCCCACACTCGTTCCTCCCCTCCCACACTCGTTTCTCCCCTCCCACACTCGTTTCTCCCCTCCCACACTCGTTTCTCCCCTCCCACACTCGTTTCTCCCCTCCCACACTCGTTTCTCCCCTCCCACACTCGTTTCTCCCCTCCCACACTCGTTTCTCCCCTCCCACACTCGTTTCTCCCCTCCCACACTCGTTTCTCCCCTCCCACACTCGTTTCTCCCCTCCCACACTCGTTTCTCCCCTCCCACACTCGTTTCTCCCCTCCCACACTCGTTTCTCCCCTCCCACACTCGTTTCTCCCCTCCCACACTCGTTTCTCCCCTCCCACACTCGTTTCTCCCCTCCCACACTCGTTTCTCCCCTCCCACACTCGTTTCTCCCCTCCCACACTCGTTTCTCCCCTCCCACACTCGTTTCTCCCCTCCCACACTCGTTTCTCCCCTCCCACACTCGTTTCTCCCCTCCCACACTCGTTTCTCCCCTCCCACACTCGTTTCTCCCCTCCCACACTCGTTTCTCCCCTCCCACACTCGTTTCTCCCCTCCCACACTCGTTTCTCCCCTCCCACACTCGTTTCTCCCCTCCCACACTCGTTTCTCCCCTCCCACACTCGTTCCTCCCCTCCCTCCCCCCCCCCCCACGCTCGTTCCTCCCCTCCCTCCCTCCCCCCCCCCCACGCTCGTTCCTCCCCTCCCTCCCTCCCCCCCCCCCACGCTCGTTCCTCCCCTCCCTCCCCCCCGTACCCCCCCACGCTCGTTCCTCCCCCCCCACGCTCGTTCCTCCCCTCCCTCCCCCCCCCACGCTCGTTCCTCCCCTCCCTCCCCCCCCCACGCTCGTTCCTCCCCTCCCTCCCCCCCCCCACGCTCGTTCCTCCCCTCCCTCCCCCCCCCACGCTCGTTCCTCCCCTCCCTCCCCCCCCCACGCTCGTTCCTCCCCTCCCTCCCCCCCCCACGCTCGTTCCTCCCCTCCCTCCCCCCCCCACGCTCGTTCCTCCCCTCCCTCCCCCCCCACGCTCGTTCCTCCCCTCCCTCCCCCCCCCACGCTCGTTCCTCCCCTCCCTCCCCCCCCCACGCTCGTTCCTCCCCTCCCTCCCCCCCCACGCTCGTTCCTCCCCTCCCTCCCCCCCCACGCTCGTTCCTCCCCTCCCTCGCTCGTTCCTCCCCTCCCTCGCTCGTTCCTCCCCTCCCTCGCTCGTTCCTCCCCTCCCTCGCTCGTTCCTCCCCTCCCTCGCTCGTTCCTCCCCTCCCTCGCTCGTTCCTCCCCTCCCTCGCTCGTTCCTCCCCTCCCTCGCTCGTTCCTCCCCTCCCTCGCTCGTTCCTCCCTCCCTCGCTCGTTCCTCCCCCCCCCACGCTCGTTCCTCCCCTCCCTCCCCCCCCACGCTCGTTCCTCCCCTCCCTCCCCCCCCACGCTCGTTCCTCCCCTCCCTCCCCCCCCACGCTCGTTCCTCCCCTCCCTCCCCCCCCACGCTCGTTCCTCCCCTCCCTCCCTCGTTCCTCCCCTCCCTCCCTCCCTCGTTCCTCCCCTCCCTCCCTCCCTCGTTCCTCCCCTCCCTCCCTCCCTCGTTCCTCCCCTCCCTCCCTCCCTCCCTCGTTCCTCCCCTCCCTCCCTCCCTCCCTCGTTCCTCCCCTCCCTCCCTCCCTCGTTCCTCCCCTCCCTCCCTCCCTCGTTCCTCCCCTCCCTCCCTCCCTCGTTCCTCCCCTCCCTCCCTCCCTCGTTCCTCCCCTCCCTCCCTCCCTCGTTCCTCCCCTCCCTCCCTCCCTCGTTCCTCCCCTCCCTCCCTCCCTCGTTCCTCCCCTCCCTCCCTCCCTCGTTCCTCCCCTCCCTCCCTCCCTCGTTCCTCCCCTCCCTCCCTCCCTCGTTCCTCCCCTCCCTCCCTCCCTCGTTCCTCCCCTCCCTCCCTCCCTCGTTCCTCCCCTCCCTCCCTCCCTCGTTCCTCCCCTCCCTCCCTCCCTCGTTCCTCCCCTCCCTCCCTCCCTCGTTCCTCCCCTCCCTCCCTCCCTCGTTCCCCCCTCCCTCCCTCCCTCCCCGTTCCTCCCCTCCCTCCCTCCCTCGTTCCTCCCCTCCCTCCCACACTCGTTTCTCCCCTCCCACACTCGTTTCTCCCCTCCCACGCTCGTTTCTCCCCTCCCACGCTCGTTTCTCCCCTCCCACGCTCGTTTCTCCCCTCCCACGCTCGTTTCTCCCCTCCCACGCTCGTTTCTCCCCTCCCACGCTCGTTTCTCCCCTCCCACGCTCGTTTCTCCCCTCCCACGCTCGTTTCTCCCCTCCCACGCTCGTTTCTCCCCTCCCACGCTCGTTTCTCCCCTCCCACGCTCGTTTCTCCCCTCCCACGCTCGTTTCTCCCCTCCCACGCTCGTTTCTCCCCTCCCACGCTCGTTTCTCCCCTCCCACGCTCGTTTCTCCCCTCCCACGCTCGTTTCTCCCCTCCCACGCTCGTTTCTCCCCTCCCACGCTCGTTTCTCCCCTCCCACGCTCGTTTCTCCCCTCCCACGCTCGTTCCTCCCCTCCCTCGCTCGTTCCTCCCCCCCCACGCTCGTTCCTCCCCTCCCTCCCTCCCCCCCCACGCTCGTTCCTCCCCTCCCTCCCTCCCCCCCCCACGCTCGTTCCTCCCCTCCCTCCCTCCCCCCCCACGCTCGTTCCTCCCCTCCCTCCCTCCCCCCCCCACGCTCGTTCCTCCCCTCCCTCCCCCCCCCACGCTCGTTCCTCCCCTCCCTCCCCCCCCACGCTCGTTCCTTCCCTCCCTCCCCCCCCACGCTCGTTCCTCCCCTCCCTCCCCTCGTTCCTCCCCTCCCACGCTCGTTCCTCCCCTCCCTCGCTCGTTCCCCCCCCCCCACGCTCGTTCCTCCCCTCCCTCCCTCCCCCCCCCCCACGCTCGTTCCTCCCCTCCCTCCCTCCCCCCCCCACGCTCGTTCCTCCCCTCCCTCCCTCCCCCCCCACGCTCGTTCCTCCCCTCCCTCCCTCCCCCCCCCACGCTCGTTCCTCCCCTCCCTCCCTCCCCCCCCCACGCTCGTTCCTCCCCTCCCTCCCTCCCCCCCCCACGCTCGTTCCTCCCCTCCCTCCCTCCCCCCCCACGCTCGTTCCTCCCCTCCCTCCCTCCCCCCCCCACGCTCGTTCCTCCCCTCCCTCCCTCCCCCCCCCACGCTCGTTCCTCCCCTCCCTCCCTCCCCCCCCACGCTCGTTCCTCCCCTCCCTCCCTCCCCCCCCCACGCTCGTTCCTCCCCTCCCTCCCTCCCCCCCCCACGCTCGTTCCTCCCCTCCCTCCCTCCCCCCCCACGCTCGTTCCTCCCCTCCCTCCCTCCCCCCCCCACGCTCGTTCCTCCCCTCCCTCCCTCCCCCCCCCACGCTCGTTCCTCCCCTCCCTCCCTCCCCCCCCACGCTCGTTCCTCCCCTCCCCTCCCTCCCCCCCCCCCCACGGTCGTTCCTCCCCTCCCTCCCCCCCCCCCACGCTCGTTCCTCCCCTCCCTCCCTCCCCCCCCACGCTCGTTCCTCCCCTCCCTCCCTCCCCCCCCCCCCACGCTCGTTCCTCCCCTCCCTCCCTCCCCCCCCACGCTCGTTCCTCCCCTCCCTCCCTCCCCCCCCACGCTCGTTCCTCCCCTCCCTCCCTCCCCCCCACGCTCGTTCCTCCCCTCCCTCCCTCCCCCCCCACGCTCGTTCCTCCCCTCCCTCCCTCCCCACGCTCGTTCCTCCCCTCCCTCCCTCCCCCCCACGCTCGTTCCTCCCCTCCCTCCCTCCCCCCCCACGCTCGTTCCTCCCCTCCCTCCCTCCCCCCCCACGCTCGTTCCTCCCCTCCCTCCCTCCCCCCCCCACGCTCGTTGCTCCCCTCCCTCCCTCCCCCCCCACGCTCGTTCCTCCCCTCCCTCCCTCCCCCCCCCACGCTCGTTCCTCCCCTCCCTCCCTCCCCCCCCACGCTCGTTCCTCCCCTCCCTCCCTCCCCCCCCCACCGCTCGTTCCTCCCCTCCCTCCCTCCCCCCCCCACGCTCGTTCCTCCCCTCCCTCCCTCCCCCCCCCACGCTCGTTCCTCCCCTCCCTCCCTCCCCCCCCCCACGCTCGTTCCTCCCCTCCCTCCCTCCCCCCCCACGCTCGTTCCTCCCCTCCCTCCCTCCCCCCGCTCGTTTCTTGCCCCCACATACCCTATACCCTCTTTCCCCCCCCCCCCCCCCCCGACACACACACACTTTCCTCTCTCTTTGCCCCCCCCCCCCCTCCCGGTGCACACACTCCCGCCCCGTTCTCCCAGGGGAATCTCTGACCTCCCAGAATGTTCCCCCTCACTGGCCCACGGATCGAGCAGGAAGATTTATTGGGGGGGAAATTCCCGGGCCTGAGGCTGGCCGGGTGCGGCTCCCACGGACTTGGTTTTCTGTAATCCGGCTGGGCGCTGATTGACTCTGGGTTTGTCCCCACAGGTCGGTGGTGCTGCTGCCAATGATCCAGTCTCTGCAGAGGAGCATCCAGTATCACTTCGACACGGTGTCCAAACTGTGAGTGTCCGCACGGGCGCAGCACGGGCAGTGCTCAGTAACCCAGCCATACACAGCCCGTCCCGGGGGCCGAGCCGGGCCCTTGTTCCCCTCACCCAGTACCGGCGTGGAGATTAATAACTGTAAACTGGGCAGGGAATCGCAGGGGAGGGGAGGTGGATGGGCGGCTGAAGACACGGCCAACGAGAGGGATCTTTGGGGTGAGGGTTTGAGACCCAGGAGCAAGGGAGCAAATTCGAGTCAGTGCTGTCGAGGGTGGTGATTGGGTGGTGTGAGGTGGTGATGGTTGGGGGTGGGGGAGGTGGGGTGGTGATGGTTGGGGGGGGAGGGGGAGGTGGGGTGGTGATGGTGCGGGGGGGGGGGTTAGGGAGGATGGTGCGGGGGGGAGGTGGGGAGGGAGGATGGTGGAGGAGAGGAGAGGGGAGGTGGAGGGGAGGGAGGATGGTGGTGGAGGGGAGGGAGGATGATGGAGGGGGGGGTGATAGTGGAGGGGGTGGCGGTGGGGGTGGAGATGGTGTGGGGGTGGGGGTTCAGAGAGCCCCAGGTGTGGAGGGATTTGAATGTGAGGACTAGGATGTTCGAACTGATTTACTGGGCCCAACGAGTTTATAAAAACAGAGAATGCTGGAAATCTCAGCGGGTTAGGCAGCATCTGTGGAGACAAACAGAGTTGGTGTTTCGGGTCGTTAACCCTTCGTCATCGACCCGAAACGTTAACTCTGCTTCTCTCTCTACAAATGTTGCCTGACCCGCTGAGATTTCCAGCATTTTCTCTTATTTCAAATTCCAAAATCCGCAGTATTTTGCTTTTAGAAACATAGAAACATAGAAAATAGGTGCAGGAGTAGGCCATTCGGCCCTTCTAGCCTGCACCGCCATTCAATGAGTTCATGGCTGAACATTCAACTTCAGTACCCCATTCCTGCTTTCTCGCCATACCCCTTCATCCCCCTAGTAGTAAGGACCTCATCTAACTCCTTTTTGAATATATTTAGTGAGTTGGCCTCAACAACTTTCTGTGGTAGAGAATTCCACAGGTTCACCACTCTCTGGGTGAAGAAGTTCCTCCGCATCTCGGTCCTAAATGGCTTACCCCTTATCCTTAGACTCTGACCTCTGGTTCTGGACTTCCCCAACATTGGGAACATTCTTCCTGCATCTAACCTGTCCAAGCCCGTCAGAATTTTAAATGTTTCTATGAGGTCCCCTCTCATTCTTCTGAACTCCAGTGAATACAAGCAGAGTTGATCCAGTCTTTCTTGATAGGTCAGTCCCGCCATCCCGGGAATCAGTCTGGTGAACCTTCGCTGCACTCCCTCAATAGCAAGAATGTCCTTCCTCAAGTTAGGAGACCAAAACTGTACACAATACTCCAGGTGTGGCCTCACCAATGCCCTGTACAACTGTAGCAACACCTCCCTGCCCTTGCTATGAAGGCCAACATGCCATTTGCTTTCTTAACCGCCTGCTGCACCTGCATGCCAACCTTCAATGACTGATGTACCATGACACCCAGGTCTCTTTGCACCTCCCCTTTTCCTAATCTGTCACCATTCAGATAATAGTCTGTCTCTCTGTTTTTACCACCAAAGTGGATAACCTCACATTTATCCACATTATACTTCATCTGCCATGCATTTGCCCACTCACCTAACCTATCCAAGTCGCTCTGCAGCCTCACAGCATCCTCCTCGCAGCTCACACTGCCACCCAACTTAGTGTCATCCGCAAATTTGGAGATACTACATTTAATCCCCTCATCTAAATCATTAATGTACAGTGTAAACAGCTGGGGCCCCAGCACAGAACCTTGCGGTACCCCACTAGTCACTGCCTGCCATTCTGAAAAGTACCCATTTACTCCTACTCTTTGCTTCCTGTCTGACAACCAGTTCTCAATCCATGTCAGTACACTACCCCCAATCCCATGTGCTCTAACTTTGCACATCAATCTCTTGTGTGGGACCTTGTCGAACGCCTTCTGAAAGTCCAAATATACCACATCAACTGGTTCTCCCTTATCCACTCTACTGGAAACATCCTCAAAAAATTCCAGAAGATTTGTCAAGCATGATTTCCCTTTCACAAATCCATGCTGACTTGGACCTATCATGTCACCTCTTTCCAAATGCACTGCTATGACATCCTTAATAATTGATTCCATCATTTTACCCACTACCGATGTCAGGCTGACCGGTCTATAATTCCCTGTTTTCTCTCTCCCTCCTTTTTTAAAAAGTGGGGTTACATTGGCTACCCTCCACTCCATAGGAACTGATCCAGAGTCAATGGAATGTTGGAAAATGACTGTCAACGCATCCACTATTTCCAAGGCCACCTCCTTAAGTACTCTGGGATGCAGTCCATCAGGCCCTGGGGATTTATCGGCCTTCAATCCCATCAATTTCCCCAACACAATTTCCCAGCTAATAAGGATTTCCCTCAGTTCCTCCTCCTTACTAGACCCCCCGACCCCTTTTATAACCGGAAGGTTGTTCGTGTCCTCCTTCGTGAATACCGAACCAAAGTACTTGTTCCATTGGTCCGCCATTTCTTTGTTCCCTGTTATGACTTCCCCTGATTCTGACTGCAGGGGACCTACGTTTGTCTTTACTAACCTTTTTCTCTTTACATAACTATAGAAACTTTTGCAATCCGTCTTAATGTTCCCTGCAAGCTTCTTCTCGTACTCCATTTTCCCTGCCCTAATCAAACCCTTTGTCCTCCTCTGCTGAGTTCTAAATTTCTCCCAGTCCCCAGGTTCGCTGCTATTTCTGGCCAATTTGTATGCCACTTCCTTGACTTTAATACTATCCCTGATTTCCCTTGATAGCCCCGGTTGAGCCACCTTCCCTTTTTTATTTCTATGCCAGACAGGAATGTACAATTGTTGTAGTTCATCCATGCGGTCTCTAAATGTCTGCCATTGCCCATCCACAGTCAACCCCTTAAGTATCATTCGCCAATCCATCCCAGCCAATTCACGCCTCATACCTTCAAAGTTACCCTTCTTTAAATTCTGGACCATGGTCTCTGAATTAACTGTTTCATTCTCCATCCCAATGCAGAATTCCACCATATTATGGTCACTCTTCCCCAAGGGGCCTCGCACAACGAGATTGCTAATTAATCCTCTCTCATTACATAACACCCAGTCTAAGATGGCCTCCCCCCTAGTTGGTTCCTCGACATATTGGTCGAGAAAGCCATCCCTTATGCACTCCAGGAAATCCTCCTCCACCGTATTGCTTCCAGTTTGGTTAGCCCAATCTATGTGCATATTAAAGTCACCCATTATAACTGCTGCACCTTTATTGCATGCACCCCTAATTTCCTGTTTGATGCCCTCCCCAACATCACTACTACTGTTTGGAGGTCTGTACACAACTCCCACTAACGTTTTTTGCCCTTTGGTGTTCTGCAGCTCTACCCATATAGATTCCACATCATCCAAGCTAATGTCCTTCCTAACTATTGCCTTAATCTCCTCCTTAACCAGCAATGCTACCCCACCTCCTTTTCCTTTTATTCTATCCTTCCTGAATGTTGAATACCCCTGGATGTTGAGTTCCCAGCCCTGATCATCCTGGAGCCACGTCTCCGTAATCCCAATCACATCATATTTGTTAACATCTATTTGCACAGTTAATTCATCCACCTTATTGCGGATACTCCTTGCATTAAGACACAAAGCCTTTAGGCTTGTTTTTTTAACACCCTCTGTCCTTTTAGAATTTTGCTGTACAATGGCCCTTTTTGTTCTTTGCCTTGGGTTTCTCTGCCCTCCACTTTTTCTCATCTCCTTTCTGTCTTTTGTTTTTGCCTCCTTTTTGTTTCCCTCTATCTCCCTGCATTGGTTTATAAGAGTTTATAAGAAGAGGTTGTTTGTGGGGGACCGGGGTTTGTGGGGTGTGGTGTGGAGAGGACAGAGGAGTGAGCGTCTTTGTACTGCTGTCCTGTCTGACTGTGGAGAGCTGATGACCAAGCCTGCACCTTTACTCGCTGTATTTTGAAGAAAAACTTTGATTTCTATAGCGCCTTTCACTGCCTGAGGTCATCCCAAAGTGCGTTACAGCCAATGAGGAACTTTGTAGTGTAGTCACTTGTAATGTGGGAAACGCGGCAGCCAATTTGTGCACAGCAAGCTCCCACACACAGCAATGTGATAATGACCAGATCATTTGTTTTAAAACGCTGTTGGCTCGGAGAGCATGACAGCCCTGCTATTCGAAAATAGTGCCGTGGGATCATTGAGAGGGCAGACGAGTTTAATGTCTCTTTCGAAAGACAGCAGCTCTGACAGTGCGGCGCTCCCTCAGTACTGCCCCTCCGACAGTGCGGCACTCCTCCAGTACTGCCCCTCCGACAGTGCAGCTCTCCCTCAGTGCTGCCCCTCCGACAGTGCAGCGCTCCCTCAGTGCTGCCCCTCCGACAGTGCAGCGCTCCCTCAGTGCTGCCCCTCCGACAGTGCAGCGCTCCCTCAGTACTGCCCCTCCGACAGTGCGGCGCTCCCCCAGTACTGCCCCTCCAACAGTGCAGCTCTCCCCCAGTACTGCCCCTCCGACAGTGCGGCGCTCCCCCAGTACTGCCCCTCCGACAGTGCGGTGCTCCCTCAGTACTGCCCCTCCAACAGTGCGGTGCACCCTCAGTACTGCCCCTCCAACAGTGCGGTGCACCCTCAGTACTGCCCCTCCAACAGTGCGGTGCACCCTCAGTACTGCCCCTCCGACAGTGCGGTGCTCCCTCAGTACTGCCCCTCCGACAGTGCGGTGCTCCCTCAGTACTGCCCCTCCGACAGTGCGGTGCACCCTCAGTACTGCCCCTCGGACAGTGCGGCGCTCCCTCAGTGCTGCCCCTCCGACAGTGCGGTGCACCCTCAGTACTGCACTGGGAGTCTCGGGTTGAATTTTGTCTCACGACCTTCTGATCCACGGCTGACACCATCCTGTTACAGCCCCCGGCAGTGATCTCCATCAGAACGTGTTCCCGCCCACTATGACCAGGCGTTGTGATGAGTTGGGGGATTCCTCCTTCTGTGCACTGTGGGGTCCACGTGAGGCTCGGGCCAGTCGCTGTGGCACTGACTGTCACCGATTGCCCGAGCTTCCCCTGTGTTGGGTGCACACGGTTGGCCAATGGGCGAGGCTGAGCTGCCCCCGAACTCGGTACGGGGGGGGGAGGGAGACAGTTGGCCAGTGGGCGAGGCTGAGCTGCCACTCCAATCTCGGTATGGGTGTGTTTAACTGATGCAGCCATTCTTGAATTTGTGCTCCCTAGGTGTGACTGGAACCGGTACAATATGCGATACACGCTCGCGCTGTCCAAACAGCGGGGAATGAAACGGCCCGCGGAGGAAGGGGCCGGGAGCTATGCAGAGTGCGATGATGGCGAGGGGGCCGAGAGCGAACTGATGGAGTCGAGTGATTGAGACCTGCCCGGGAGTCCTCGGAGAGGAGACAGGCTGAGCTGCATGGGTCGGGGGGGGGACATTTAAATGTACCACATTCTCACTCGGAAATCTACAGGATCGGCTGGTGGGGGAAGATCTTTGATCGGGAGTAGGGCGAGCTTTATCTAACCCCATGCTGTACCTGCCCTGGGAGTGTTTGATGGGACAGTGTAGAGGGAGCTTTACTCTGTATCTAACTCCTGGTTTACGATATTCTTTTCTCAGTCTTGACTTCCTTCCTGAAAGAACAAAAGAAATTTCACAGAAAATGCCTCACATATTGGACTGTTCTCTCTCAATGTAAATGATGTATAATAAATTTTTAATATACATGTAGATGTTTTTATTCATAAAATTGTGAAATATTTAATTTTGTGGGATTGGCTCAGTGTTGTGTATCTACGGTCGCAGTGTGTTTGGGGGAAAATTCCATCAGCAGGTGGGGACAAGGGCGGGCCCTCGATCTCTGGGCCTGCTGTATGTGACTCCCCTTTCACACTGAAACAGTGACCAGCCCACGGGGGTTTGTGCAGACTGCCGACCAATTTCGGTTTTAATTACTGAACGAGATGGTCGCTCCCGTCACCAGCCCCCGCCGGCTCCACCCTCCCAGCCCCCGCCGGCTCCACCCTCCCATCCCCCGCCGGACTCCACCCTCCCTCCCTCCCACCCATCCCCCGCCGGCTCCACCCTCCCATCCCCCGCCGGACTCCACCCTCCCTCCTTCCCATCCCCCGCTCCACCCTCCCTCCCTCCCATCCCCCGCCGGCTCCACCCTCCCTCCCTCCCATCCCCCGCCGGACTCTACCCTCCCTCCCACCCATCCCCCGCCGGCTCCACCCTCCCTCCCTCCCATCCCCCGCCGGCTCCACCCTCCCTCCCTCCCATCCCCCGCCGGCTCTACCTTCCCTCCCTCCCACCCATCCCCCGCCGGCTCTACCTTCCCTCCCTCCCATCCCCCGCCGGCTCTACCCTCCCTCCCTCCCACCCATCCCCCGCCGGCTCCACCCTCCCTCCCTCCCATCCCCCGCCGGCTCTACCCTCCCTCCCTCCCATCCCCCGCCGGCTCTACCCTCCCTCCCTCCCATCCCCCGCCGGCTCTACCCTCCCTCCCTCCCATCCCCCGCCGGCTCCACCCTCCCTCCCTCCCATCCCCCGCCGGCTCCACCCTCCCTCCCTCCCATCCCCCGCTCCACCCTCCCTCCCTCCCATCCCCCGCCGGCTCCACCCTCCCTCCCTCCCATCCCCCGCTCCACCCTCCCTCCCTCCCATCCCCCGCCGGCTCCACCCTCCCTCCCTCCCATCCCCCGCCGGACTCTACCCTCCCTCCCACCCATCCCCCGCCGGCTCTACCCTCCCTCCCTCCCACCCATCCCCCGCCGGCTCCACCCTCCCTCCCTCCCATCCCCCGCCGGCTCCACCCTCCCTCCCTCCCATCCCCCGCCGGCTCCACCCTCCGTCCCTCCCATCCCCCGCTCCACCCTCCCTCCCTCCCATCCCCCGCCGGCTCCACCCTCCCTCCCTCCCATCCCCCGCCGGCTCTACCTTCCCTCCCTCCCACCCATCCCCCGCCGGCTCTACCTTCCCTTCCTCCCATCCCCCGCCGGGCTCTACCCTCCCTCCCCATCCCCCGCCGGCTCTATCCTCCCTCCCTCCCATCCCCCGCCGGGCTCTGACCCTACCCCCCATCTCCCGCCGGGCACGGACACACCTACCCCCATCAGGCTCTGACCCTCTACCCACCATCCCCCGCCATCCTCTGACCCTACCCTGCCCCCCCCCCCCCTATCCCCCGCAGCCCTCAGACCCCAGCTTGCCTCGTCCTAATCGCTGAAACATTTAGGTGTCTGCCGTGACTTGGGCAGCACTCTCGCCTCTGGGACAGAAGGTTGTGGATTCAACTCTCACTCCACACTTGACCAGAAAATACACGCAGACACGCTCAGTGCAGTACTGACGGAGTGCTGCACTGTCGTAAGGACAGTACTGACGGAGTGCTGCACTGTCGGAGGGGCAGTACTGAGAGAGTGCTGTACTGTCGGAGGGGCAGAACTGAGGGAGTGCTGCACTGTCGGAGGGGCAGTACTGAGGGAGTGCTGCACTGTCGGGTCAGTACTGAGGGAGCACTGAACTGTGTCGGAGGGGCAGTACTGAGAGAGCGCCGCACTGTCAGAGGGGCAGTACTGAGGGTGCGTCGCACTGTCGGAGGGGCAGTACAGAAGGAGCATTGCATTGTCAGAGGGGAAGTGTTGAGTGCTGCGCTGTAGGAGGAGCAGTACTGAGAACATAAGAAATAGGAGCAGGCGTCAGCCATTTGGCCCCTTGAGCCTGCTCCGCCATTCAATAATATCACGACTGATCTGATCTTGGCCTCAACTCCACTTCCCTGCCCGCTCCCCATAACCCTTCACTCCCTTAACGTTCAAAAATCTGTCTATCCCCCCACCTAAAATGTATTCAATGACCCAGCCTCCACAGCTCTGGGGTAGATAATTCCACAGATTTACAGCCCTCTGAGAGAAGAAATTACTCCTCATTTATGTTTTAAATGGATGATCCCTTATTCTGAAACTATGTCTCCTAGTTCTAGATTCCCCCACGAGGGGAAACAATCTCTGCATCTACAAGGTCAAGACCCCTCAGAATCTTATACATTTCAGTAAACTCACCTCTCATTCTTCTAAACTCCAATGAGTACAGGCACAACCTGCTCAACCTTTCTTCATAAGACAACCCTTTCATCTCAGGAATCAACCTCGTGAACCACCTCTGAACTGCCTCCAATGTAAATCCACTGGGAGGACAGACACACCAACGTCAGTGTTCTTGACCAGGCCAAGATCCCCAGCATCGAAGCACTGACCACATTCGACCAGCTCCGTTGGACGGGCTACATCGTCCGCATGCCCGACACGAGACTCCCAAAGCAAGCGCTCAACTCAGGACGGCAAGCGAGCCCCAGGTGGCAGCAGGCAGAGGAAACGTTTCAAGGACACCCTCAAAGCCTCCTTGATAAAGTGCGACACCTGGGAGTCCCTGGCCAAAGACCGCCCAAAGTGGAGGAAGTGCATCGGGGAGGGCATTGTGCACCTGGAGTCTCGTTGCCGAGAGCATGCAGAAAGCAAGCGCAGACAGCGGAAGGACCAGTCCCACCCACCCTTTCCTTCAACCACTGTCTGCCCCACCTTTGACAGAAACTGTAATTCCCGTATTGGACTGTACAGCCACCTGAAAACTCACTTTTAGAATGGAAGTAAGTCTTCCTCAATTCCGAGAGACTGCCTATGAATGAATGAAATCCCTCCTTAAATAAGGGGACCAAAACTACACAGTACTGCAGGTGCGGCCTCACCAATACCCGGTACAATTGTAGCAGGACTTCTCTGCTTTGATACTCTATCCCCCTTGCAATAAAGGCCAACATTCCATTTGCCTTCCTAATTACTTGCTGTACCTGCATACTAACTTTTTGTGTTTCATGTACAAGGACCCCCAGATCTGTTTACCGCAGCATTTTGTAATCTCTCCCCATTTAAATAATTTGTTTTTTACTTTTCCTACCAAAGTGGATAACCTCACATTTTACCACATTATACTCCATCTGCCAAATTTTTGCCCACTATGGTTGATAATGAAGAGGAAAGTCATGGGCTGCAGGATGATATCAATCTACTGGTCAGGTGGGCAGAGCAGTGGCAAATGGAATTTAATTCAGAGAAGTGTGAGGTGATGCACTTTGGGAGGGCTAATAAGGAAAGGGTATACACATTAAGCGGTAAGCCACTTAATAGTGTAAATGAACAAAGGAACCTTGGAGTGCTTGTCCAAGATCCCTGAAAGTATCAGGCCAGGTGGTTAAGAAGGCATACTGAATGCTTGCCTTTATTGGCCGAGGCATAGAATACAAGAGCAGGGAGGTTATGCTTAAATTGTATAATACTTTGGTTAGGCCACAGCTGGAGTACTGCGTGCAGTTCTGGTCGCTGTATTATAGGAAGGACGTGATTGCACTAGAGAGGGTGCAGAGGAGATTTACTAGGATGCTGCCTGGAATGGAGAATCTTAGTTATGAGGACAGATTGGATAGGCTGGGTTTGTTCTCATTGGAACAGAGGAGGTTGAGAGGAGACCTCACTGAGATGTACAAAATATTGAGGGGCCTGGACAAAGTGGATAGTAAGGGCCTATTTCCATTGGTGGAGGGGTCTATTATGAGGGGGCATTGATTTAAGGTGGTTGGTGGAAGATTTTGAGGGGATTTAAGAGGGGGTGGGCTTCTTTTCGCAGAGGGTTGTGGGGACCTGGAACTCGCTGCCTGGAAGAGTGGTGGATGCAGAAACCCTCACCACTTTTAAGAGATGATTGGATGGGCTCTTAAAGTGCAGTAACCTGCAGGGACCGAGAGCTGGTAATTGGGATTAGACTGGATGACCTTTTGTTGGTAGATATAATGGTAAGTACTGCAGGGAATAGAATACGGCCAGGGTGATCTCTTGGACTAGTGTCAATCGCCTGAATGGATCGGAGAGGAATTTCCCCAGGTTTTTTCTCCCTAAATTGGCCTGGGTTTTTATCTGGTTTTTGCTTCTCCCAGGAGATCACATGGCTCCGGTTGGGGTGGAGTGTAGAATGTTTTCAGTATAAGGGGTGTCGCAGTTGTGTGAGGCGGACTGGTTGGACTGGGTGCTCTTTGCCTTTCCATAGGTTCATAGGTTTATATATAACCTTGAGGGCTGCTGACCAAGGGCCGTGCGGCTCTTTGTCGGCCGGCGCGGACACGATGGGTCGAAATGGCATCCTTCTGCGCTGTAAATTTCTGTGTTTCATTTAGCCTATTTATTTTCTTTGCAGACTCTTTGCGTCCTCCTCACAACTTGCTTTCCCACCTATCATCAGCAAATTTGGCTACGTTACACTCAGTCCCTTCATCCAAATCATTAATATAGATTATAAATAGTTGAGGCCTCAGCATCGATCCCTGTGACACTCCACTAGTTACAGTTTGCCAACCTGAAAATGACCCATTTATCCCCACTCTCTGTTTTCTGTTAGTTAGCCAATCCTCTATCCATGCTAATATATTACCCCCAACCCTGTGAGCTTTTATCTTTTGCAGTAACCTTTTATGTGGCAGCTTATCGAATGCCTTCTGGAAATCCAAATACACGACATCCACTGGTTCCCCTTTATCCACCCTGCTTGTTACATAAGAACATAAGAAATAGGAGCAGGAGTAGGCCATACGGCCCCTCGAGCCTGCTCCGCCATTCAATACGATCATGGCTGACCCGATCATGGACTCAGGTCCACTTCCCTGCCTGCTCCCTATAACCCCTTAATCCCTCAAAGAACTCCAAGAAATTTGTCAAACATGATTTCCCTTACATAAAACCATGCTGACTCTGCTTGACTGCACTATGATTTTCTAAACGTCCTGCTACTGCTTCCTTAATAATGGACTCCAGCATTTTCCCAATGACAGATGTTAGGCTAACTGGTCTACAGTTTCCTGCTTTTTGTCTGCCTCCTTTCTTAAATAGGGGCGTTACATTTGCGTTTTTCCAATCTGCTGGGACCTCTCCAGAATCCAGGGAATTTTGGTAGATTACAACCAATGCATCCACTATCTCTGCAGCCACTTCTTTTAAGACCGTAGGATGTAAGGCCATCAGGTCCAGGGGACTTGTCCACCTTTCGTCTTGTTGCCACAGTATTTATGTGGCTGGTCCAGTTAAGTTTCTGGTCAATGGTGACAGCCAGAATGTTGATGGTGAGGGATTCAGCGACGGTAATGTTGTTTAATATCAAAGGGAGATGGTTAGACTCTCGCTTGTTGGAGATGGTCATTGCCTGGCACTTGTGTGGCACGAATGTTACTTGCCACATCAGCCCAAGTCTGAATGTTGTTCAGGTCTTGCTGCATGCGGGCATGGATTACTTCATTATCTGAGGAGTTGCGAATGGAATTGAACTCTGTGCAGTCATCTGCGAACATCCCCACTTGTGATGGAGGGAAGGTCATTGATGAGGCAGCTGAAGATGGTTGGGCCTAGGACACTGCCCTGAGGAACTCCTGCAGCGATGTCCTGGGGCTGTGATGATTGACCGCCAACAGCCACAACCATCTTCCTTTGTGCTGGGTCTGACTCCAGCCTGATTCCCATTGACCAATTTTACTTGGGCTCCTTGATGCCACACTCGGTCAAATGCTGCCTTGATGTCAAGGGCAGTCACTCTCACCTCACCTCTGGAATGCAGCTCTTTTGTCCATGTTTGGACCAAGGCTGTAATGAGATCTGGAGCCGAGTGGTCCTGGTGGAACCCAAACTGGGCATCTGTGAGCAGGTTATTGGTGAGTAAGTGCCGCTTGATAGCACTGTCGACGACACCTTCCATCATTTTGCTGATGATTGAGAGTAGACTGATGGGTTGGTAATTGGCCAGATTGGATTTGTCCTGCTTTTTATGGACAGAACATACCTGGGCAGTTTTCCACATTGTCGGATAGATGCCAGTGTTGTAGCTGTACTGGAACAGCTTGGCTAGAGGCGCAGCTAATTCTGGAGCACAAGTCTTCAGCACGACAGTCGAGATGTTGTAGGGGCTCATAGTCTTTTCTCTATCCAGTGCGCTCAGCCATTTCTTGATATCACGTGGAGTGAATCGAATTGGCTGAAGACTGGTTTCTGTGATGGTGGGGACTGCAGGAGGAGCCGATGTGGATCATCCACTCGGCACTTCTGGCTGAAGATGGTTGCAAACGCTTCAGCCTTGTCTTTTGCACTCATGTGCTGGGCTCGGTCATCATTGAGGATGGGGATATTCATGGAGCCTCCTCCTTTCATTAATTGTTTAATTGTCCATTCACGACTGGACGTGGCAGGACTGCAGAGCTTTGATCTGAACGTTGATTGTGGGATTGCTTAACCCTGTCTATAGCATGCTGCTTCCGCTGTTTAGTATGCATGTAGTTGCACCTTCCCCAGGTTGGCACCTCATTTTTAGATATGCCTGGTGCTGCTCCTGACATGCTCTTCTACACTCCTCATTGAACCAGGGTTGGTCGCTTGGCTTGATGGTAATGCTAGAGTGAGGGATATGTCGGGCCATGAGGTTACAGATTGTGGTGGAATACAATTCTGCTGCTGCTGATGGCCCACAGTGCCTCATGGATGCCCAGTTTTGAGCTGCTAGATGTGTTCTGAATCTATCCCATTGGGCACGGTGGCAGTGCCACACAACACGATGGAGGGTGTCCTCAGTGTGAAGACGGGACTTTGTCTCCACAATGACTGCGTGGACAGATGCTTCTGCGACAGGTAGATTGGTGAGGACAAGTCCAGTAGGGTTTTTCCCTCGTGTTGGTTCTCTTACCACCTGATGTAGGCCCAGTCTGGCAGTTATGTCTTTCAGGACTTAGCCAGCTCGGTCAGTGGTGGTGCGACCGAGCCACTCTTGGTGATGGACATTCAAGTCCCCCACCCAGAGTACATTCTGTGCCCTTGCTACCCTCAGTGCTTCTTCCAAGTGGTGTCGCGCACTCATCTCGGAGTCAGAGGTTGTGGCTCATCTGAGGGTCCCCAGGCCCCGCCCCCTGTTCGTAGGCCACGCCCACTGTCCCCAGGCCCCAGTCCAGGCCCCGCCCCCTGTACCCAGGCCCAGCCCCCTGTCCCCACCCCCGTCCCCAGGCCCCGCCCCTGTCCCCATCCCCGCCCCCTGTTTCCAGGCCCCGCCCCTGTTCCCATCCCTGTCCCCAGGCCCCGCCCCTGTCCCCACCCCCGTCCCCAGGCCCCGCCCCTGTCCCCATCCCTGCCTCCTGTTCCCAGGCCCCGCCCCTAACCCCGTCCCCGACACCTGTTCGCAGGCCACGCCCCTTGATTCCAGGCCCCGCCCCCACAGCCGCCATGTTGCCTGCCGCTCGCGCGCTTAGCTTTCGCCGCTTTGTGTCCGCCGCCCCCGGGAGGCCCCGTGTGGCCGTGGTACGTGAGGGAGAACCGGGGGGGGCGGCGGCGAGAGAGGGAGTACCGGGGGGAAGAGTGAGGGAGGGCCCGCTCGGGTGGTGAGGGGACGGATGCAGCGCCGAGCCGCGGGCCCTGACCCCCCGCTGACCCCCCGTTGTGTTTCTGTCCTCAGGTCCTGTCGGGCTGCGGAGTGTTCGATGGCACCGAGATACACGAGGCTTCGGCGTGAGTAACATTTCCCCAAATACTCTGTACCTGCCCTGGGAGTGTTTGATGGGGCAGTGTAGAGGGAACTTTACTCTGTATCTAACCCCCTGTACCTGCCCTGGGAGTGTTTGATGGGACAGTGTAGAGGGAACTTTACTCTGTATCTAACCCATGCTGTACCTGCCCTGGGAGTGTTTGATGGGGCAGTGTAGAGGGAGCTTTACTCTGTATCTAACCCCGTGCTGTACCTGCCCTGGGAGTGTTTGATGGGGCAGTGTAGAGGGAGCTTTACTCTGTATCTAACCCCCTGTACCTGCCCTGGGAGTGTTTGATGGGGCAGTGTAGAGGGAGCTTTACTCTGTATCTAACCCCCTGTACCTGCCCTGGGAGTGTTTGATGGGGCAGTGTAGAGGGAGCTTTACTCTGTATCTAATGTGTGTTGTACCTGCTGCGATGGGCAGTTGTGAGCTTGAGGTTATATTTCTGGCGGGTGGTGTCCTCTCCTGGTGGAATTAATTTGTCCCGTTTTCCCCTGATTTCAGGATTTTGGTTCACCTGAGTCGGGGAGGGGCCGAGGCCAAGATGTATGCCCCCAACATACCGCAGATGCATGTTGTGGATCACGTTAAGGGGGAGCCTTCTGAGGAGTCCCGGTGAGTGTATCCTGCGACAATGGGTGGCCGTGTGTGTGTGCGTGCTTGTGCATTTTGAGCAGCAAAACAGCATTACAGACAGCTCAAGGCTGAGGTCCAACAAAAAACCCGGGACCTAAAGAACAGGTGGTGGATGGAGAAAGCACAGGAGATACAGCAACTGGCCGACAGACATGATGTGTGAGGATTCTTCATTGCAGTCAAGGCCACCTACGGCCTAAACTCCCAAGGCCCCGCCCCACTGCTGGCCAAGAACGGGGAAACACTCATCAAAGATACTGAGGCTGTCAGGGCCCGCTGGAAGGAGCACTTCAAAGATCTCCTCATTTGAGACTCTGCCTTTGACTCGAGTGTTCTTGACTCCATCCTGCAGCATGCTACCCGCCACCACCTCAGTAAAACCCCAGACCTGCATGAGGTAGGAAAAGCCGTAAGAGAGCTTAAAAACAACAAGGCTACGGGAGCGGATGGAATTCCCGCTGAGGCACTGAAGTATGGCGGAGAGGCGCTGTTGGCACGGATATATGACCTCATCTCTCTCATCTGGAGAGAGGAGAGCATGCCGGAAGATCTCAGAGATCGAGTGATTGTGACCATTTTTAAAAAGGGGGACAAGTCCGACTGCGGCAACTACAGGGGAATCTCCCTGCTGTCCGCCACTGGGAAAGTTGTCGCTAGAGTCCTCCTCAACTGTCTTCTCCCTGTGGCCGAGGAGTTCCTCCCGGAGTCACAGTGCAGATTTCGTCCCCTAAGGGGCACAACGGACATGATTTTTGCAGCGCGACAGCTGCAGGAAAAATGTAGGGAGCAGCGCCAGCCCTTATACATGACCCTCTTCGACCTTACAAAGGCCTTTGACACTGTCAACCGCGAGGGTCTATGGAGCGTCGTCCTCCGTTTCGGATGCCCCCAAAAATTCATCGCCATTCTCCGCCTGCTCCATGATGACATGCAGGCCGTGGTCCTTACCAACGGGTCCATTACAGACCCAATGCACATCCGGACCAGAGTCAAACAGGGCTGTGTCATTGCCCCAACCCTCTTCTCAATCTTCCTCGCTGCCATGCTCCACCTCAGTCAACAAGCTCCCCGTTGGAGTGGAACTGAACTACAGAACCAGTGGGAACCTGTTCAACCTTCGCCATCTCCAGGCCAGGTCCAAGACCATTCCAACCTCTTTCGTCGAGCTACAGTACGCGGACGACGCCTGCGTCTACACACACACAGAGGCTGAACTCCAGGACATAGTCGACGTATTTACTGAGGCGTACGAAAGCATGAAGACAAACGTCCTCCACCAGCCTGTCCTCGCCGCACAGCACTGCCCCCCAGTCATCAAGATCCACGGCGCAGCCCTGGACAACATGGGCCATTTCCCGTACCTCGGAAGCCTCTTAGCAACAAGAGCAGGCATTGACGACGAGATCCAACACCGTCTCCAGTGCGCCAGTGCAGGCTTCGGCTATCTGAGAAAGAGAGTGTTTGTTTGAAGACCGGGCCCTCAAAACTGCCACCAAGCTCATGGTCTACAGGGCTGTAGTAATACCCGCTCTCCTGTATGGCTCAGAGACATGGACCATGTACAGTAGACACCAAGACACTGGAGAAATACCACCAAGGATGTCTCCGCAAGATCCTGCAGGTCCCCTGGGAGGACAGACGCACCAACATTAGCGTCCTCGAACAGGCCAACATCCCCAGCATCGAAGCACTTGATCAGCTCCGCTGGGCAGGCCACATAGTCCGCATGCCAGACATGAGACTCCCAAAGCAAGCGCTCTACTCGGAGCTCCTTCACGGAAAACGAGCCAAAGGTGGATAGTGGAAACATTACGAGGACACCCTCAAAGCCTCCCTGATAAAGTGCGACATCCCCACTGACATCTGGGAGTCCCTGGCCCAAGACCGCCCTAAGTGGACGAAGTGCATCCGGGAGGGCGCTGAGCACCTCGAGTCTCATCACCGAGAGCATGCAGAAACCAAGAGCAGGCAGCGGAAGGAGCGTGCGGCAGACCAGACTCCTCACCCACCCTTTCCTTCAACCACTGTCTGTCCCACCTGTGACAGGGACTGTGGTTCTCGTATTGGACTGAGAACTCACTTTTAGAGTGGAAGCAAGTCTTCTTCGATTCCGAGGGACTGCCTATGATGTTGATGATGATGTGTGTGTGGGTGTTGTGTGTGTGAGACTGTCCGGACGCTCTGCGATTTCGGCCTCTCGCGGACCGAGCTGTGTGGTGCCCATTCCGTGACCGTGTGCCCCTTTCCCCCCAGGAACGTGTTGGTGGAGTCGGCCCGGATTGCCCGTGGGAGAATTCTGGACCTGGAGGGGCTGTACGCCCGCGACCACGATGCCATTATAATCCCCGGCGGCTTCGGGGCAGCCAAGAACCTGTGAGTATCGCAGCTCCACTGCTCCATCCGTGGAGCGCAGTCGGCAGCTCCCAGTGTGCCTCCCGGGGCCCCATGGGGGCAGGCTGGAGTGGGGAGGATCTCCATTCAGTCATTAAACTCGACGTTCTGAGGGAGCGCCGCACTGTCGGAGGGGCAGCGCTGCACTGTCGGAGGAGCAGTACTGAGGGAGCGCTGCACTGTCGGAGGGGCAGTACTGAGGGAGCGCTGCACTGTCGGAGGGGCAGTACTGAGGGAGCGCTGCACTGTCGGAGGGGCAGTACTGAGGGAGCGCTGCACTGTCGGAGGGGCAGTACTGAGGGAGCGCCGCACTGTCGGGGCAGTACTGAGGGAGCGCCACACTGTCGGAGGGGCAACGCTGCACTGTCGGAGGAGCAGTACTGAGGGAGCGCTGCACTGTCGGAGGGGCAGTACTGAGGGAGCGCTGCACTGTCGGAGGGGCAGTACTGAGGGAGCGCTGCACTGTCGGAGGGGCAATACTGAGGGAGCGCTGCACTGTCGGAGGGGCAGTACTGAGGGAGCGCCGCACTGTCGGGGCAGTACTGAGGGAGCGCCGCACTGTCGGAGGGGCAGTACCGAGGGAGCGCTGCACTGTCGGAGTGTCTCTCTCTACAATGGCTGTGATTCTGTGTCTGTGTTGCCTCCCAGCTCGAACTTTGCCGTGGATGGGAAGGATTGCCACGTGATTCCTGACATTGAACGGGTTATCACCGAGTTCCACAGGGCCCAGAAACCCATTGGGTGAGTACCGCACCAAACATGGTCAGGGAGCGGGATCACTGAGTGACCGTGTGAGGTTGCTGGATTAACATCAGTAGAGATACAGTCAGTAACACAGGGTGCTGGGCGAGAGGGGTTACTGAGTGACCGTGTGAGGGAGCTGGATTAACTTCAGTAGAGATACAGTCAGTAACACAGGGTGCTGGGGGAGAGGGGTTACTGAGTGACAATGTGAGGGAGCGGGATTAACATCAGTAGAGAGACAGTCAGTAACACAGGGCACTGGAGGAGAGGGGTTACTGAGTGACAGTGTGAGGGAGCTGGATTAACATCAGTAGAGAGACAGTCAGTAACACAGGGCACTGGGGGAGAGGGGTTACTGAGTGACCGTGTGAGGGAGCTGGATTAACATCAGTAGAGAGACAGTCAGTAACACAGGGCACTGGGGGAGAGGGGTTACTGAGTGACAGTGTGAGGGAGCTGGATTAACATCAGTAGAGAGACAGTCAGTAACACAGGGCACTGGGGTAGAGGGGTTACTGAGTGACTGTGTGAGGGAGCTGGATTAACATCAGTAGAGATACAGTCAGTAACACAGGGTGCTGGGGAGAGCGGTATCAGAGGGACAGTGTAGATTAAAATTGCGATGCATGGAAGGCCCGAGCGAGCGAGTAAATCTCTGTCCTGCTTTTATCCATGATTAAAATTGGACCTTTAACCCCTAGCCTAGCCCGGAGCACAGCTGCCCTTTAACCCCTTTCACCTTTGTTCCAGGTTATGTTGCATTGCCCCTGTTCTGGCTGCCAAAGTACTTCCTGGGGTAGAGGTGACTGTCGGCCATGAGGAAGAGGAAGGGGGGAAGTGGCCATACGCAGGGACTGCGGCAGCAATCTGCGCAATGGGAGCGAAGCACATGGTCAGCGAGGTCGATATATCCTTTGCATGTCATTACCTCCCACCCCGGGAGAGGGCTGCTGAGACAGGCTTGGGTTGGGGGGTGGGGTCAGTGGGGGGCTTGCGTTAAGGGGCGGAGGTTGGGGTTATGGGGAGGTCTGTTATGGGGGGAGGGGCAACGGGGTTGGGTAATGGTGGGGAGGAGTAATGGTGGGGAGGAGTACGGGGGAGCGGAGGGATAACTGGTGGTGGAGGTTCCTGGGGAGGGGTAACGGGAGCTGGGTTGGGGCGTGGAGTCGAGCGGTTGGGGCGAGGGGTCGAGCGGTTGGGGCGAGGGGTCGAGCGGTTGGGGCGTGGGGTCGAGCGGTTGGGGCGTGGGGTCGAGCGGTTGGGGCGCGGGGTCGAGTGGTTGGGGCGTGGGGTCGAGTGGTTGGGGCGCGGGGTCGAGTGGTTGGGGCGCGGGGTCGAGTGGTTGGGGCGCGGGGTCGAGCGGTTGGGGCGCGGGGTCGAGCGGTTGGGGCGCGGGGTCGAGCGGTTGGGGCGCGGGTCGAGCGGTTGGGGCGCGGGGTCGAGCGGTTGGGGCGCGGGGTCGAGCGGTTGGGGCGCGGGGTCGAGCGGTTGGGGCGCGGGGTCGAGCGGTTGGGGCGCGGGGTCGAGCGGTTGGGGCGCGGGGTCGAGCGGTTGGGGCGCGGGGTCGAGCGGTTGGGGCGCGGGGTCGAGCGGTTGGGGCGCGGGGTCGAGCGGTTGGGGCGAGGGGTCGAGCGGTTGGGGCGAGGGGTCGAGCGGTTGGGGCGCGGGGTCGAGCGGTTGGGGCGCGGGGTCGAGCGGTTGGGGCGCGGGGTCGAGCGGTTGGGGCGCGGGGTCGAGCGGTTGGGGCGCGGGGTCGAGCGGTTGGGGCGCGGGGTCGAGCGGTTGGGGCGCGGGGTCGAGCGGTTGGGGCGCGGGGTCGAGCGGTTGGGGCGAGGGGTCGAGCGGTTGGGGCGAGGGGTCGAGCGGTTGGGGCGTGGGGTCGAGCGGTTGGGGCGTGGGGTCGAGCGGTTGGGGCGTGGGGTCGAGCGGTTGGGGCGAGGGATTGGGCCGCGGGGTTGAGTGGTTGGGTTGGGGCGCTGTCTCGCTGGGTTGGTTTCTTTAACACTTTCTCACCGTGCTCATGTGGATTCTGAGAATAAAATTGTGACGACCCCGGCTTTCATGTGTGAAACCAAACTTCACCACATCTTCGATGGCATTGGGGAGATGGTACAACGCGTACTGAAACTGACGGGGAAATGAGGCGTCTGCAGTCTAGCACTAGACTCATGATTCTGTGTGTCTGTGTGTGTGTGTGTCTGTGTGTCTGTCGTGTGTGTGTGTGTACGAAATCTATTCTCATCTAATGACTCTGTGGCTGACCTGTGCTCCAGTGGCAGTGATTACAGGGTGATCTGTGGGTTGGCCAGATAGCTGGGACACTCCTGTGCTTGTTTGCGATCTGCCAATATGGCTACATTAATTATGCTGCATCATATTAAGAAATGTAGTTTTCTGTGAGCAGAAATGAAGAATCATGTGAATGTTTTTAGAATTTGGTTCTATTAAATACTGTAATCATTCTGAGATTTGTACACCGTTTTAAACGTTCTCTTTCCCTTGCGAGAGTCCCTGTGCTGCCCGCGGGGGGTCTGGGATGCTACGTCTGAATGCTGGGTCGTGATTCGGTGGCCCTGGGTGAGCAATGTGGTGGGTGCAGTCAATCCTGGGCTCGGGGGTGGGTTCCTGCTCCTGATCACTGCCCAGTGACCCCTGGGTTAGGGAAAGAGAGAGGGGAAATCAGCCAGGGTTCCTGCTCCTGATCATTGCCCAGTGACCCCTGGGTTAGAGTGAGAGAGGGGGAAATCAGCCAGGGTTCCTGCTCCTGATCATTGCCCAGTGACCCCTGGGTTAGAGAGAGAGAGAGGGAAATCAGCCAGGGTTCCTGCTCCTGATCACTGCCCAGTGACCCCTGGGTTAGCGAGAGAGGAAATCAGCCAGGATTCCTGCTCCTGATCATTGCCCAGTGACCTGGGTTAGAGAGAGAGGGGAAATCAGCCAGGATTCCTGCTCCTGATCACTGCCCAGTGACCCCTGGGTTAGCGAGAGAGGAAATCAGCCAGGATTTCTGCTCCTGAAGTCAAATGATAAGGTGACTGGGTGGGTTAAGGTGGTGGGGTGGGGGGCAAGGGACAGAGTGATTGTTTATGCTTCATTATCTCTAACTGAAACAAATAAACCCACTCAGATCGGAAGGAGTCTTGTTGACTGGGGGGCAGTGCTTTGTGGCGGGGGCAGGTTGGTGGAGGACCTTTGTCTTACAGATGTTTAGTGTAAGGCCCATGCTTTTGTACGCCTCGGTGAAGGTGTTGATGATGGCTTGGAGTTTGGCCTCTGAGTGTGCACAGATGCAAGCATCGTCCGCCTACTGTAATTCGATGACAGAGGATGGGACGACCTTGGACCTGGCCTGGAGGCGATGAAGGTTGAACAGGTTCCCATTGGTCCTATAGTTTAGTCCACTCCAGTGGGGAGCTTGTTGACTGAGGTGGAGCATTTCAGTGAGGAAGATTGAGAAGAGGGTTGGGGCGATGATGCAGCCCTGCTTGACCCCGGTCCAGACGTGGATTGGGTCTGTGATGGATCCGCTGGTCAGGATCACGACCTGCATG